>NW_024351729.1:23108840-23255234 GCF_902729225.1 Pteropus medius
AGAAGGAGTTCGGTCAGATGGGTGGGGGTGAGGAGAAGGAGGTGGAGGAGAAATTTATGAGAACCGGGGTGGGGGTGCCAATGAAGGAAGGGGCCCAGGAAAGGGTCTGGGGTCAGGTGGAGAGAGATTCGAGAGGGAGGCCCGAAGGTCTTAAACTAATGAGATGCCGAGGGTGGCAGATGAGAAAGGGGTGGATTGCCTGCTGAGCCTGGGGAAGAGGCGGGGCAGCTCCAGAGAGATGAGTTTCAGGGAGTGTCCTCGGCAGCCACTGTCAGGCTGGGCCCCCCAACTCCGCCTCCCCCCTGGTGATATCAGGAAGAAGCGACTGCCTCTGGACATTCCTTGCCTTTTACAGCCACTGCGGCTCCTCAGCAGCCTTACAGCTGAGGGAAGGTGGGTGGAGCAGGACAGCAGAGAAGAGGGCCATTGTGGGGAGGGGGCTCTGGGAGCACTGAGGCAGGGAGGCATCAGGGAGCAAGGGCTCAGCTGGGGACCACTAACTGTCCCACCCCTTGAGCCCAGACTCAGGATGTCAGAAGCTGAGGGGACGTCAGAGATGACCTGGCCTGGTCCCCTTTCATACCTGGGCATGACAGAGCTAGAGAGGAAATGGGACTTATCCAGGTGGCACAGATGGTTCGTGGGTGAACTCTCTGGATAAGTGCCATATTTTAGCCTCTGGTTGACCAGCCCGCCCCCATATCCCAGGCTGGGGCCTCCTACCTCTCCACCAAGTGCTAAAGCTGAGGTGAGAGCCAGGATCCGGGAGTTCACACCGGCCACACTGTCCCCGAGGCGCTCATGCAATGGCGGCTTCCTGGCCCAACCCAGGCCTGGGTGGAAGCATGAGATCCTTGGCTAGGAAACAGAAAGAGGAGGAGGAGGAGAAGGAGGAGAAGCCCTGGAGAAAGTGGCAAAGGGCAGCCATGGAAGTGGGCGTCAGTCGGTGGAGGGAGGCTTCAGCACTGTCTCACACCAGGTTCCTGGGGCGGACCTGGGGTAGGGGAGGCGCTCCCAGACAGGGCAAGGTGGGACAGCTGCTGCAGGTTCTCTCCTTTTGTACCTCTGTCAGCGTTTCCCAATTCAAATGCTCTGTGCTGGGCAGGTCAGCGTCCCCACTCCAGTCATCTGCCCACACTAGCCACCTGCCCCCTATCCATGCCATCTGTGGGATCTTGGAGGCCCTATGGGTAGGCAGGGGCCCTTGTCTCCCAGGAGCTCTTTGTGAGGTTCAGACATCTGCCTAGGCACCCGTAAGCCATCCAGACACCGAGCATAGGGGAAAGCAGGAAACAGCAAATGCTAAGGTCTGCAGGCTGGAAAGAACTTGGCAGTGTCACTCAACAGAAAAGGGGACAGCAAGATGAACTGAGATTGGCAAGGTGGACAGGGCCAGTCCTGTGGGGCTTTTAGGGGCCACGATGAGTTTGGGTTTTGCTAGTTCAGTAGTTCAGGGAAGAGAGAGAAACCGGCAATGGTGAAACAGGCAAAATCTTCAAAAGGCATGAGAATTCCCCTGACACCATTGAGGAACAGCTCTGTGAAAAGGGGATTCTTCTTGCTCTGTTTGGCTCGCAACTTAGTGGCATAGCAGAGACACATCACCTGGGTTCAAATGAAAGGAAATGTTTTCTAACAGCAGAGCTATCCACTGTTCTGTGACAGACACACGTTAGATACCCCATGACTCTTTATGGAGTAGAATGGGCTACTTGGAGATGCCGACTTCCCAAGCAGTGGAGGGATTCAAGATGGAGCAGTGCTTGCTGGAGTCACAGTAGAGAAGATTTAAGTCTTAACTGGGAGGTAGGGGTGTGGGACTGGTCAACCTCGTGACTTATAAAGTTACTTCCAATCTTAAATTTCTGAGACTCTCCAAGGTCAGAGTAATCTGGGAAGATCTCAAGCAAACATCAGGACTGCCTTTCTTCTTTAATTGATTCAACAAAATGTATTGCTGTCACCCCCTGTATGAGGTACCATATCACATACACGAATTTATAAATTGTCCTCTTTTTCTGATAAATGCTGAATGAAATTGTCTGTCTTGGTGAATCTTCACCTTCCAATATCAGTTAGCTCAAGTAAGAGGAGCGACCACAAAATAATTCGACTGCTAAATTTATACATTCAAAAGTGTGTCCCAAGAATGTTTGTAGCAGCATTGTTTCTAGTAGCAAAAGATTGAAAACAATATAAATGACTATCAATAAAAAAAATTGGCCAAATAAACTATGGCAAATCCATCAATGAAATAGAAATGAAGATATTAAGAATGATTCAAAACCTCCCATCAAAGAAGAGAGCTGGACAAGATGGCTTCGATGGTGAATTCTACCATTCAGAATTAATCTATTCAGTATTAACATCAATCCTTCTCAAACTTTTCCAATAATTTGAAGAGGAGAGAATTCTTCCTAACTCATTCTGTGAGGCCAGCATTACCCTGATACCAAAGCCAGACCAAGACGCACAAGAGGCAGGGAGGCATCCTATGCCTTATGAATATTGATACAAAAATTCTCAACAAAATACTAGCAAATCAAATTCAGCAGCATGTTAAAGGGATTATATACCATGACCAAGTGGGATTTATTCTTGGAATGCACAGATGGTTCAAGATAGGAAAAATCAATCAGTATAACACACCATGTTAACAGAATACAGCGAAAACCCCACAGGATCAATTTCATATATAATAGCGTCAAAAAGATTAAAATACTTTGGAATAAACATAACCAAGGAGGCATAAGACTTGTAAATTGAAAACTACAAAACATTGTTAAAATAAAAAAGACAGAAATAAATGGAAAGACATCCGTGTTCATCGATAGGAAGATTTAATATTGTTAAACCTGTTGTTTAATATTGTCAATACTACCCAAAGTGATCTACAGATTCAATGCAATCCCTTTCAAAATCCCACCAATGTTTCTGAAGAAATAGAAAAATCTATCCTAAAATTCATATGGAATTTCAAGGAAACTTGAACAGCCAAAACATCTTGAAAAGGAACAAAGCTGGAGGACTCACACTTCCTGATTTCAAAACTTACTAAGAAGCTACAGTAATCAACAGAGTGCGAATCTGACATAAGGACAGATATATAGGCCAATGGAATAGAATAAAGATCCCTGAAATTAATCCTCACGTACATGACTAGTTTTCAACAAAGCTGCCAAGACCATTCAGTGGGGGAAAGAACAATCTTTTCAACAAATGGTTCTAAGAAAACTGGATATTCACATGCAAAAGAATAAAGTTGGACCCTTACCTTTATACCACATACAAAAATTAACTCAAAATAGATCAAAGATATAAAACTGTAAAACTCATAGAAGAAAACAGGGGGTAAAATTCATGACGCTGGACTTAACAATGGTTTCTTGGCTGTGACACCAAAAGCACAGGCAATAAAAGAAAAACGAAGGACTCCATTAAAATTAAAAACTTGTTCATCAAGGACACTATCAACAGAATAAAAAGGCAACCCACAGAATGGGGCCTCTTGAATTTTATGCTGAAAATGTTATCCATCCAGATAAATTATTATTATTTTTAGTGTGTCCAATCCTAAGTAGTCCCCTGAGGAGGCTAAACTCTTACTCCAGTGGTGTTGCTGCTGAAACAGGACGTGTTTTGGAGTGCTCCTCTTTAACTTGCCTTCCAAGCCTTGGAGTGTTGTTTTGATACCCTCCATGGTAGCAAATCCTCAGGGGTGAAACTGAATTTTGGAAACAGTGCCAAGTGGTTCAGAGCCAAGTCTGGTAGATGTTGATTTTGACTAGAGAATAGATGGCATGATTTATTCATGTATTTTCTGCCTCATTTCACCAAGAAACTGAGGCCTCAGGCTGGTCCGAAGAGCAATTTCCTTATGTGGTCTGGAGACTGTTCACAGAGAGAGTCCCAAAAATGTTCTGTCCTCTCCAGCTTCGTGGAAATGGGCGCATAGTCTCCCTCAGTAGATTAGTTGGGATAGTTTTGACTACAAGTGACAGAAGCAAACACCAAGTGCCTTAAATGAAAAAAAAAAAAAGGTTTATTGACTCCAAAACAAGGAAGGACCCTGAGGGAGCTCCCAAAATCAAGGGAAGAGCTGCAGAACCAGGGCTCCCAGGGCTGGAATTTAGATCGCCCGCCTGGCATTCTCCTCCTCTGTAGTGTCTTTGTCTCTTCTTGGAGTTGACTTCTCTTTCCTATTCCAGAAGGACCTCCCCAGAGGGCAAGAAATATGGTTGCCTGTAGGCTCCGGTTTAGTAATCCCAGTTCCATCTATAAATTCCAGGGAAGCTCTCTGATTGGCCTTGCTCAAGTCTGGGCCCATCCTTTGAGCCAATCACTGCAGTGAGAGGGATGCAGTTCTGAGACTGGCTGGGAGCTGAGTCACCTGTCTACTCTTAGTGTGTGTGTGTGTGTGTGTGTGTGTGTGTGTGTGTGTGTGTAGCATTTGTTACCAAAATAAGGAGATGGGAAAGCAAGCTTGCGGGCTACTTTGAACTACAACAAGGACAGTGCTGCCTGGGATGTGCTAAGAATCTACATGGTCTCCAAAATTCTCCAGGAGCCTAGAATCTAGTTTGGGAAACGAGACACAAAAATAACCAGAATGCGACAGCTTGCAGTGACTCGAAGCCTGGATAAGAATATCTGGAACTCCTCTGCCCACTTCATAAGCTTGTCTCTTGGATGAAAATTAGACAATATCTAAGGACTGAAAAGACAGCAGTAACAAAACCCTTTACAGGTCACATTCACACTTACCCTGGGGGCAAAGCATGGGCTCTGCAGTCAGCCTGCCTCAACTTCCTGAGCTACAAAATGGGAATACTAGTTCCTATCTCATTGGGTTGCTGGAGAATTGGGGATCAGAGCTGTGGAGCGCTCAGCAGAGTGGCATACAGTAGGTGCTCAGTATGTGTAAGGTATTGTTATTATTTTTGCATATTGTGATCTGAGCCTCTTCAAACACTTATAGGGTAGAAATGGCAAGGCTAACATTCCTACTTTATAAGGAAAACACAGAGAAGTAAAAGACTTATCTGCTAGTAATTAGTGCTGCTGGTGATGGCAGAGCTCGGGGAGGATCAGCACTCTATTTCCAAGGTTTGCATTCCAAAAGGGTCAGGCATAAGAGAGGCCCGCAGAGTGCCAGGTGGAGGTGTAGGGAGACAGCCAGTGTTCATGGAGAAGTGGGGATGTCCTTCGGGGTCGGCCAGTGCCTTGTAATAAGGAGGGGAGGCTGCGAAGGGATGGGCAAACCCTCCGAGGGGCTCCTTTCCTTCTGGGGGCCTGGACCATTACAGAGATGGGAAGTGAGCGGGGCTTATCAGCCCAAGCCTTCCTCAGCCATCTGACACCCATGCTTCTTCAGGTACCCGGCCCCCACCCCCAGAGCTCCTCTCCCGTGTGCTTGTTTCCCCGGACCCATGCATTCTCCTCTATAAATACCAGCTCTGGTATTTCGGGTTGGCAGCTGTTGCTGCCAGAGATGGCTGGGTTGACATGCGGCTCCTGACAAAACACAAACCCCTGGTGTGCATGGTCGTGGGTGGTGTGAGTAGGGGGATGAATCAGAGCGGGGTGGGGTGGGCACAAAGGAGCAGAAGCCAGAAGTTGCCGGTGCGGGGGTGAGAGTAGACATAGTGATTGGAAACTGAGAGGCCATTGGACTCTTTTGGACTCTTATGGGAAATCACCCTGTTGTTTGTAAACTTGAGGCCTCATCCTTACCAGTGGGGTGGGGGGCGGAGAGGAAAGGGCCTGTACTAATCCAGAGGGAAACTGAGGCTCAGAGATAGAACCCATGTGCCCATGGACATACCTGAGCAGGCCTGCTCTGACCAGGGTTGCTCTCTGTCCCCATGGCACCCTCCCTCCCTTGGGTCTGCCTAGAGACCCTCTGCCTCTAGGCCTGGTGATCTCCTGGTCTTTGTCAGAGCCCTCCCAAATCTCTGCCACTTGCAGAGAATCTTTAGAAAAAAGGTGACTCGGAGCCTTTCTTGGGATCAGGCCTTGTCCCTTCAGGAAATGATTCAACGTCTCATCTTTGAGCAAAAAGCAGACCCTCAAATTAAATAGAAGCCTCTCCCAGGCACTCTCCCTTGACCACCCCCAGGACAAGGCAGGCACCCACGGGAGAGAGGGGCCTGCCTGGGGGATTTCAGACATGCTTGCTGCCGTGGTGAAGCCGTTGGCAGGCCAGCCCATCTTCTGCTCTCCTAGGTCCTCCAGCCTCTCCCATAACCCTCATGGGCCCCCCACCAGCCGGCTAAGGGGCGCAGGCCTCTTGTTGGGGAGCTGGCTTCCCCGCCCCCACGCCAGCGGCCGCCCTTTCCTGGCAGGACAGCGGGATCCTGCAGCTGTCAGGGGAGGGGTGGCGGGGGCTGATGTCAGGAGGGATACAAATAGTGCGGACGGCTGGGGGCTCTGTCTACCCTAGCCGCATCCACTCTCCGGTCGGCCGCCTGTCAGCCGCCTCCTCCTTGCCGCCCAGCCTCGCCCGCGCCGCCACCATGAGCCAGGCCTACTCATCCAGCCAGCGCGTGTCCTCCTACCGCCGCACCTTCGGCGGGGCCCCGGCCTTCTCGCTGGGCTCCCCGCTGAGCTCGCCCGTGTTCCCGCACGCGGGCTTCGGCTCCAAGGGCTCCTCGAGCTCGGTGACATCCCGCGTGTATCAGGTGTCGCGCACGTCGGGTGGGGCTGGGGGCCTGGGGTCGCTGCGGGGCAGCCGGCTGGGTTCGGCCCGCGTGCCCTCCTCCTCCTACGGCGCGGGTGAGCTGCTGGACTTCTCGCTGGCCGATGCCGTGAACCAGGAGTTCCTGACCACGCGCACCAACGAGAAGGTGGAGCTGCAGGAGCTCAACGACCGCTTCGCCAACTACATCGAGAAGGTGCGCTTCCTAGAGCAGCAGAACGCGGCGCTCGCTGCCGAGGTGAACCGGCTCAAGGGCCGCGAGCCCACTCGGGTCGCTGAGATCTACGAGGAGGAGCTGCGCGAGCTGCGGCGCCAGGTGGAGGTGCTCCACAACCAGCGCGCCCGCGTCGACGTCGAGCGTGACAACTTGCTGGACGACCTGCAGAGGCTCAAGGCCAAGTGAGCGCCGGGTGCTCCCAGAACCCCTTTTCCACGGGCTGGGCGCCTGGGACCCTTTCCTGCCCCAGGCAGGGAGAAGGCCACCTACTTGTGTCCCCCAAGAGGAGCTAGACTTAGGGTCTTTCCCCTGTGCCCCCACTCTGACAAGCAGGGGTTTTATTGGGGTGGAAATGGGAGACCTTGGAAGACCAGATGCCCTATGGACAGCCCCCTAAAAAAGCACCCGAAGATGCCGCGGTGATGTTGTTGGGGGTCAGGCAGGCAAATGGGTGGAAGAAGGAGACCCGATGCAGTCAGAGGGGAAAGGGGGGTTTGACAGGAGACAAGGAAACCCAGGGCTCCTGGGAAGGTCAGGGGGTGAGGAATCCAAGCGTAGCTCAGCTCATCTGTGACGGGGCCCTGGGGAGGGAGTTGGGGAGGGACTCTCTGTCCCTGGGCCTGGCTAAAACTGTGCCATTTCACAGGCGAATGGGTAAATCAGAGGAAAGGGGAAAATGGGTTGGGGGCTGCAGCCCTCAGAAAGCTTAGGGGACAGGAAGGCGGGCTCCACCCGACTCCACCAGGCTCCTAGTACTGAAGGACAGCAGGTACTCATGGGTCCTGCATCTGAGAGCCCGAGTGAGCAGAGTCACCGCCTTGCCACCCAGGTCACAAACATTAGTTGAGTACCTACATGGGCCAGGCTGGAGCTGGGAACCAGGAACGCAGAAGTGGATAAAAAAATAGACACTGTTCTAATCCCAGGGAGGTCACAATCTGGTAGGGACATAGACTTCCAGGGTGTGGCTGTAGGACAGAGATTGGGCCATTTTCTGTTCCCTCCCCAGGTGGGCGGGGCCTCCTATCTCTACCCAACGGCCAGCCCTTCTTTCCCTGTCCTGAGCCCATTCCCTGGGCAGCCTCAAGCCAGTCATCTCCAGGGCCGGTTTTATCACTGCCAACTAACTGTCTGTTCTGTCTATCTGTCCTCCCAGGCTGCAAGAGGAGATTCAACTGAAAGAAGAAGCAGAGAACAATTTGGCTGCCTTCCGAGGGGTGAGCCCTATTTGGTCCCACAGCAGCTTTACCTCTCTGTTCCCCTGTATGGCCCCTGGTCTCCCCCTGCTTTGGTGATAGGTGACCCTGTTCCTCTTGTTTGACCTCCCCCAGGATGTGGATGCAGCCACTCTAGCCCGCATTGACCTGGAGCGTAGGATTGAATCTCTCAACGAGGAAATTGCATTCCTTAAGAAAGTGCATGAAGAGGTATACCCTGGGCCCTCCTCCTTAGAGTCCTAATATGCTGGATGAAAGCAGGTGGCAAGGGGGGGTTGGTGGTGGTGGCCTCTGGGGATAGGGATATGAGGGTGCTGTGTGGGGTCTGGGAGGGGACTGAAGCCCAGCTGCACCCTGCAGGAGATCCGAGAGCTACAGGCCCAGCTTCAGGAACAGCAGGTCCAGGTGGAGATGGACATGTCCAAGCCAGACCTCACCGCCGCCCTCAGGGACATCCGGGCCCAGTACGAGACCATCGCGGCTAAGAACATCTCAGAAGCTGAGGAGTGGTACAAGTCAAAGGTGGGCAGCCTTGCTCCTCTGCCCAGTCTGGAGGTGGTTTCTGTGGCTCCATCCATGGGGAGAAGGGTGAGCTGGAGTCTCCATGCTCTCTTGCCCACCCCGACCTGCATCATCTCAGGGCCCTTCTCTGCCCTTAGGTGTCCGACCTGACCCAGGCAGCCAACAAGAACAATGATGCACTGCGCCAAGCCAAGCAGGAGATGATGGAGTATCGACACCAGATCCAGTCCTACACCTGCGAGATCGACGCCCTCAAGGGCACTGTGAGTCCCTGCCCACCTTGCCCAGCTCAGCCCTTCCTGCCTGTAGCTCACACCCTCATTCTCTGACTTTGGGCCCATCGCATAACCTCTCTGGGCCTCTTTCTCCTCATATCTGTCACAGGGGTAAAAACAGGTGGATTACCAGTTGGGCTGTCAGGAAATCATGGGGCTCCTATGTGGGGGTGAGGAGGCCAAACAGCCATGCTCTCTTTCATCAATTCTATTCGATGAATTTCTACATAACACATCATTTGGGTTCAAGGTTCCCTGACTGAGAATTGTTTCACAACTCTTGGACTTGATTATCTGGGGTTGCTCCCAACCCCAGATGTCTGTGTCTCTATTCATCCTGTGTTCCCCCCAACAACCTGACTTTGACCTCTGCACCTGTCCCCTGCAGAACGATTCCCTGATGAGGCAGATGCGGGAGCTGGAGGACCGCTTTGCTAGTGAGGCCAGTGGTTACCAGGACAACATTGCTCGCCTGGAGGAAGAGATTCGGCACCTCAAGGATGAGATGGCTCGCCACCTGCGGGAGTATCAGGACCTGCTCAATGTCAAGATGGCCTTGGACGTGGAGATTGCCACCTACCGAAAGCTGCTGGAGGGCGAGGAGAGCCGGTGAGGGGCGAGGCCCTCTACAGCACTGGCAGTAGAGTTCTGGAGGGTGCAGAGGGGCCCATTCCTTCCCTAGGTGGGAGGCTCAGGATCACCTCAATAAGATCTGGAAACAATTTTATACAAGAGGCCACCACTCCACTAATTGCAGAATTAACCAAGGCCACCTGGGTAAAAATTGATTTAACTAATAGCTTTTATAAAAAGAGAAATGTAAGTATTCCCTCTTCTACCTTCAGAATTAAGAACCAGCAGCATAAAATCACGTTCAGCAACTGGTAATAAAATATTACTGACGGTCAGGGGAGAGATAAGAGCAAAGGGGAATGATGAAGAGGGAAAGAGAGGCGGGCACATAGAGATAGACAGAGGGAGAAGCAGAGAGCCTTGGACGCAGGGAGAGGGAGAGGGTGCATGTGTGTGCACACACTCATATGTGTTCATATGAGAAGAACCAGAATAATATGCTCGACATGTCAACTCACCTCTAGACACAGAAAACAACATACGACTGAAAGGGGACACAAGGGAACCTTCTGGAGTGAAGGAAATGTTCTGTATCTTGTTTTAGATGGGTAGTTATAGGGATACAGATGATAAAAACTCACTGGATTACACACTAAGGGTCTGTGTATTTAACTATATGCAAACTTAACTTCAATTTAAAGTAGGTCATTAACTCAGAAAAATGATACCCATTGATATTCATAAAAATGATAATATCTGAAGTTTTAAAAAAAATCAGCAGACATGTTAGATATAGACTTACGCATAGAGAGAGTTCAGATATTGTAGAATGCCACTTACATAGAATAACTTTTTAAGATAGCATTACATCTTCCCGGCACTAGGCATAAATGGGGATGGCAGCTCCTAGAACTTGGCCTGGCCGGAGGGTGGGCACACACAATGGATGTCTCCCACAGCTGCTATCAATATATCCTGCAGTGTCGGGAGTAAGAAGGGAATCCTTCTTACTGATGAGCTGGAGAGTGCAGTGGGGTTGGGGGTCCTGGTGTCTTATCAGCAGGTCAGAGATGGACTGGGTGAACCTTCCAGAAGGGACAGTTCCTGGGACAGCTGGAGTTGGCCTTTGACCCCATGCTTTGAGCAGCGTGATAGTGGGAGTGCTGAGGTCCATGAGACTGAGACAGCTGAGGATGGCGTTAGCGAGGACCAGGGCAAGTGCTGATGAGTGGTCACAGGGAGACATGGAGGGTCCTAACCCTTTGGGGATTTGGTCTCTCCCCCTTCAGGATCAACCTCCCTATCCAGACCTTCTCTGCCCTCAACTTCCGAGGTGAGTACATGTTGGCAGGTGGAGGCTGAGGTCACCAGGGGCAGAAGTCCAGCATGGGCATCGCCCAAGGCCAGCCAGGAGGAGAGGAGACAGGGCTGGGATTCGGGGGAAGAGAAACAGGGCTGCTGCAGGGGCTTGGGGAAGTTTAGAGGCATGTTCTGACAGAGAGCATTTTATTTTATTCATTTTATTTTGTTTCATTTCATTTGATTTCATTTCATGGTACTTTATTGACCATGTCCCCTGCACCTTCTGGGAATATAGAGCATCAGCGAACAGCTTCTGTTCCTTGATATACCAAAAACTCTGAAGGAACCTTGGTTATCCTTAGGGGCCTGGCAGCAGGAGCATCTAGAACCATACATGCTGGGCTACAAGGCACCCACCACCTATTGCCTATTTGGGAAGCTGCCAAGCACCCCCCACCCCCACTCCCACCCCCTGCTGCTTGTTGAATACCTCCAGTTTGCTGGAGCAAGATGTTGGATGCATGTTTAAAATAATGGAGCCAAACCTTAGCAAAGCCAAACAATTAGAAGAAGGAGCTCCTAGGGCATTCTGCCATTCTGCCATTAGTAATATGCAGATTGTGTGGCTTTCCAACCCCTGAGAGCAGAAAAACACACTATAATGACACATTAGGAAAGGAATTTGGAGTCCTTGGCAGCTTCGCCTTTCCTAGATCAAACCATTTATATCTTCGATGTTCATTTCCATCAGGAAAGAATACACGCTGTGCTCCACCGAGTTACAACGTTTATCACAGGCTGATTGCTCGCTAAAGCAAATTCACGACCACCAAACTCTTAATACCAAGGACCTAAATTTGACCTTTCCTATAAAACTCAGAACCTCTCTTGTTAGTTAATAGTTTATACAGAAACCACGTATGAGCCTTGCATTCAAAACCACTTCGTGCTCTTTGAAATTTATAGTTCTGTGGCCATGATAGGGCAAGTGTCATGGTCACCATATCACAAAGAGGAAACCGAGGCACAGAGGGGCAAGTCACTGGCTTCCAACACAATGAATCAGTGACTGGCTCTTGTCCGTCTCTCTTACGTTAAGACATCCATTTACTCATCTGGAGTCTTAAAGGGGGCTGGGTACCATGAGGTCCTCCAAAAGAGTATCTCGGGACTGGGCTTTGGGGTTCTAACTGTCAGGGTACAAATTAATTCAAGACTTTCCTGCAGCCCAGGGGTGGAGAGTGGCGAGGAGGTGTGTGGAGGATGGGAACGCTGGGTGGCCTGGGCCTCAGGGGTCCCGCCCGTCTGAACCAGGCCACACCTGCAGCACCTCTGTTGGCTTCTGATCCCATCTCAGCTCTGGGATCTGCAGAGCCACTTATTAGGTACTGGGCTCAAGGACAGTATCGTGATAAAAGTCTTGCTCAAAAAGTACCAGGCCCATCTTGAGGGGGTGGGAGTCTTTTGGGCTCTGCCCTGTGGGAGCAGGGATGGACTCCCAGCCCCTGGAGCAGCCTAGGCTCAGGCCCAAGCTGAGCATGTGGATGGATCTGTCACAGAAACAAGCCCTGAGCAAAGGGGTTCCGAGGTCCATACCAAGAAGACAGTGATGATCAAGACCATTGAGACCCGGGATGGGGAGGTGAGCGGTCTTCTTGGTCCCCTTACCCTTGGTGGGGGCCATGGAGTGTGTCTGGGGGGCTGTCACCCAGGTGCTTTCTGCCAGCTGTGCTTGTTGAAGCCCCCACCTAGGGGAAGCAGGGGGCCTCCCATGCTGGGTGGGGACAGCTGGCTGTGGTGCCATTCTCCTGCCAGTACTGGAGTGGACTGGGATTCTCTTCCTTTTCAGGTCGTCAGTGAGGCCACACAGCAGCAACACGAGGTGCTCTAAAGCCGGAGACCCTTCTGCCACCAGAGACCGTCCTTGACCCTGTCCCCACTGCCCCCTAAAGCCAGCCTCCTTCATCCCAGGCCACCACACCCAGCCACAGTGTTCCCCTCACAGCCTCCGACGCCTGCTCACCACCTACCCTTCGTGGTCCCCACAGGGGACATGGCCCGTCCCTGCCTGGCACAGGGGGTCCCCAGCAGTTTGAGTCCTGGATGTTGGAAGCGAGTGAGCCTAACTCTCAGCTACCCCTGAGGTGTGCTGGGTAGGGCCCAGATGGAGCCAAGGCAGAGAGCGGTGACCCTGCACCTGCCACCTCCGTGACCTCAGGCTCTAGCCTCTTCTGGCTTTGGAGAGCCCTTCTCCAGCTCCCCAGCAGGGTGTTGGGACCCACAGGGTCAGGATCGAGCCCCGTGGACCTCTCCACTCCCCAGCCCGGGTCATAGAGAAAGAGGGCTTCCTCCTCAGTAACCTAGGCAGGTAACTGGGGGACTAGCCCTCTGTGGAGACTGCTGGGGGGCACTCACCAACCCCATGGTCCCATATGTTCCCAGGGTGGGCTTAGCAAGCAGGGGCTATAAGAGGGAACCCCCGAAGGTGCCAGATGTGGGAGCAGGAGATTCGGAAGGAGAGATGGTGGGAGAGATGCTGAGAGGAAAGAAGACGAGAGAGGCAGAGAGCGGTCTCAGGCGGGTGGCAGGGGTGCCCACCTCCCTGTGCCTGCCCCTCCCCCACCGCAGGGGCTCAGCACAGAAACAATAAAAAGATAAGCACAAGCCTAGTGATGTCCCCTGCTGTCTTGACTGCCAGGTCTCCTCCAGGGGCCCCCAGGGCCCTGTCGTACTACTCCTTGTGATGGACTGTGTACTGCCCTCATGCCCAGCCAGACTGTCCCCCAGGGCCTGTCATCCCCTCTATTCCCAGAGCCTCCCAGTCTTGTTGTTTGGGCATAGCATATGGGGGAGGAGGCTGGGCAGGCGGTTTTTGTTGGGGAACCACAAATAGCTCCTGTTAGGCTCCAATTCTGGGACTGCCTGCCTTGGACCTCCTGCCGCCCCTTCGGATCATCAGGGCCCAGGGACACCACCTGCAGCTCTTTTTGAAGGTCGCCACTGCTCCCCAGAGACAGGACCTGAAGTAGGACTCCCCTAGTTCCTTCCCCAAAGAAGCTTACAGCCTCTTCCCATTAAACCTGCCTGCACACCCTTTAGGCACAAGGGCCAATTCAAGAAGAATGACAATGTTTAAGAAAGTGGAAAGCTCTATCTTGCTCTTGGAGAACACTCAATACTCTAAAGCTGTTCATTCATCCTCTATTAATAATCTATAATTTCAATGCAATGTTCTCTCAATTAAAATACTAAAGGGAAATTTTGAGAGAATTTGGGAAGATAGGAGGAGAACGTAAGACATATGAAAATAAAATTAGGAAATCGTGGAATAAAGTATTCACACAGGTGTGTTAAAGGTTTCCGTGGGAAGCCTTGATTATTCAGTGTAGGGCTTGGAGGCAACTGGGTTGCCATGGGGGCAGGAGTTAAGGCTGTCTCTCTTTTCAAAGAATAAATTCCGGGTGGATCAGCAATTTAGGAAGCTTGATGGGTCCGTGTAGGTCTCAGCCTTCCTGTCACTTCTCAGAGATTTAAAGGATTACCCTTTAGAGACCAGAGAGGGTAGAGATCACAAACACAATAAATTCACAGTCTGTAGGTGAAATAAACCTAATGGGGTTTCAGTCTTCAGGTCCCTAGTCTGAAGTTCCTTTTTTTTTTTTTTCCTCCCTCAGAAACTTCTAAAAACCTTTCTGGTGTCTTTCTTCCCTCCTTGGGCCTCGCCCACAAGTTGCCCCTTTTCCTCTGGATTGTGTGGTCCCTCCCTCCTTCTCTGTGATATTTCTTTACTTTTTCCCTGGGAGCATCTGGGGCTACACCCCAGGTCCCTACCCTCAGCCACTGGTGATTCCCGGTTACTGCTTTCCCCCAGTGCTGCAATGGGGGTGAACCCTGCAGGCCCCAGAACTATGCCAAGTAACATGTAGCAGAGCTCCAAGTGAAATTAGAAATGACATTTCCAAGGTCTTCACACCGAGATAGAGGGGGATGGATGGGTGAGGGGCTCCTTGATCTTGAGCCTCTGGCAGCCCCGGAGACTGAGCTAGTCTCTGTGAGAGAACCACCTGGGGGAGGCTGGGCCCAGGTGGCTAAGAGGTGGTGTGTGTATCTGTGAGTAATTTCCGGAGGCTCTTGGTTCCTTCTCCCCTCTGAACGAGTTATGTGCGCTCAGCTACCCCAGAAAGGACAAAGGGACACATAGGTCAGGGAAGGTCTGAGAGGCAGCCCCACCTTCCAAAGAAAAGCTTAGGTGCAGAATAGTCAGTAAAGGTGGAGGGAGTGTAGGACTCTTAGACTCATATCTCAAAGGAAACGACCCCCACAATAAAAAAATTCCTTCTCAGGCCTTGCCCCAGCACCTCGATGAGCAGTCTTCGAGCTCCGCTTGAGTGCCTCCCATGTCAGAGAACTCACTACCTCCATGGTGGCCCTTTCCAACTGGGCATAGGTCTGAAAGTCTGAAAACTCTTCCTCTTCAGTTCACATCTGTGTCCTCTGATGACTATCCCTAGAGAAGAGAGGAGTCCCAGACTCACCCCGTCTCCCCCAGTGGGGAAGCATTTTCTGAGCAGAGGCTTCCTGAGATTAGAAATTCTGGTTCTAAACCCTTGGCTTTGCCTCTCTCCTTGGGAGCTAGACAGTGACCCAGGGAAGCTGTGAGGGCGAGACAGATGTGGTGCTCCTGGAGAATGGACAAAAAAAACTCCAAAAGATCTGGGTCTCGTGTGTGGTCATACACACACACCCCATCGGCTCCACAGCAAAATCTCTCCCTGCTCCTGGGGACACTTGGCATCTTCTTCAAGACTCTGAACATTGAGAAATAAGAGGGCTCACAGAAGAGTGACCGGCTTCCCATTGGACCCATGAGACTATCTCAGATCCCACCTGAGGATGTGTAGCAGGAAGGACTGTGGAGGCAAATGTGCCCCTAATCCAGGAACTAATACTTTCCTACCCTGCCCATTCGCTCTGGCGACCCTCCCAGCCCCTGTCCCTTGAGACAACACATTCTACCCATTCACCTTTTCCTTGTTCTCATCTTACCACAAGTTTGCCCAGGACACATATGCAAATACATTAGTGGTTTTTCATTCAACACCTAAAATTTCAGGTATCCGAAGGCAAGGCTTTCATTGGTTTTATTCACTGCAGTATCCCTGGTGCCCCGAAGTGCGTTTGGTCCATAGAAGGTGCTCATTAAATATTTAAATACTTGTTGAATGAGTACCCACTGGGCACTTTTGTTTTTCTCTAAATTAAATATTTATCAGAAAGGCTGATGGCCCCCACTTTATTCACTGATGCAACCAACATTTACCGAGCTTTTACCATGTCCTAGGCCAATGGTGCATCGTTAGGACTTGGAGGAAGCTCCCCACAGCCCAGAGAGGTAGAGTGAACCATGAAGGTCACACAGCATATCTGTGGCAGAAGACTGGGCCCCAAGCTCCTTGGCCTCCAGAGCTCAGATGTCTTTCCATGACACCATAGGCTTGTGATCGCTAGGCAGGGCAGACTGGCAGCACACGCCCCGCCTGGCGCCAGGCCCAGGGCACTGTGGGGCCCATTCTGAGGGACAGATGAGCGCCTTGTAGACAGCTGCCTGGTGACAGGTCTGGCCAGAGCCTGATGGCTTCCCACTATCACAGCTAGTGTGAGCTCCTCCAGGAGAGGGCACCAGACACTCGAAAGGGCCTGTGCCCTCCCTACCCAGGCCCACATACTCCCTCATGCACCTCAATGAAAGCCCTCATTGTGAATATTCGGACAGGAGACGCACGAGCCATGTTCCAGGCTCCATGCCAGACCCTTTTAAATAGTTAATATTTCTTTTAATATTTAATAAAATAATTTAAAGCCATCACAACAACCTAAGTCAGATCATGTAATTCCTCGGCTCAAAATCCTCTGAGATGACTTCACAGTTCACTAGGAATAAAAGTGCCATTGACCACAAGATGCTAGGGGATCTGGCCTCTGCTACGTGTTTGACCCTATGTCCCTCCACTCTCCCCCTCACTCGCTCCAGCCCCGCTGGCCTCCTGGCTCTTCTACGAGCCCACCAGGCACAGTCCCACCTCTGCCTGGAGCAGTCGTCTGCACCATTCCCTTCCTCACTCAGCAAGGCTCAAACCACCCGGTTTGAAAATGCAACCTCCCACCGCCTTCCCATCTCCATTACTCGGCTCCATTTTTTTTTATATAGTGCTTATCTCCTTCTAATGATCTTTATTTTTTATTGCTTTATATTTATTTGTCTCCTTCCTCAACTATAATCAACACAGAGGCAGGAATCCTTGTCTATTTTGTTCACTGCTATAATTCTAGTGCCTAGAACAGAGCCAGGCATATAGTAGAAACTGAAAAATGTTTGTTGAATGAATGAATGAACCCTGAGTTTGGTTACCTCCATTTTATAGATGAGGAAAATGAGGCTTAGAGATGTTAAGTGACTTTCTCAAGATCACACGGTTCATTTATGCAATCAACCAACCAACCAAAATGTACAGACCACCTAGTGCATTCCACACAAATTGTTGAGGCACAGTGCTGGGTGGCTTTGGGTTATTGGTTTTTAAAAATAGTCTCCGGTCCTTTGTACTTGATGTTCCATCCGCTTCCATTGCCTTGCCACTACATTTTTACCTTTTAGGATTCAATTTATGTTTAAGAATTCAATTAATCATCAGTGGTTGCCGGGGGCTGGTGGAGGTTGACTACAAAGAAGTGTGGTTGACTACAAAGGGGATGCTCAGGCAAATATTTAGGGTGATCAGACTGTTCTGGATGGTCCTGGGGTAGCAAATGCACGATTCTCTGGATTTGTCAAAACTCAGAGAACTGCACAGAACAAAGAGTAAGCTTTAATGTATGTGAACAAAAAATCATTGCATTCCTCAAGGCTATTAATCCCCATGGACATAATTGTTTCTTTTCTTACCCTCTCCTTGGACACAAGCACACTTTGACTTCTATCTCCCGGAATGAAGGTGAGGAACAAAATGAGGGGACATTCAGAGTATCTTTCACCATCTCCGAATGACTCAGGGCTCCTCCTGTGGCTTCTCTCTGCCTTCCCAGGCTTCATCCCTCAAGGCTCAAGGTCAGGCCCAGGCCTCTTACCTGGACATCTTTTAAAAACTTTTTATTTTGAGTTAATTGTAGATTCACATGTGGTTAAAGAAACAATACAGAGATATCCTGTATAACTTTCACCTGGTTTCCCCTTATGGTAACTTCTTGCATAGCTATAGTACATTATCAAAACCAGAAAATTGCCATTGATACAGTTCACGCACCTCCTTCAGATTTTACCAGTATTATATGCACTCATTTGTGTGTGCATGTGCATGCATTTAGTTCTGTGCAATTTTATCACAAATGTAGATTCATGTGACCACCACCACAGTCAAGATACAGAACTATACCATCACAGAAGTCTCACCTGAACCTTTGTAAGTGGTTGCATCCTATCTTGATATTTCTCAAAGTGCAACCCTTAGATGCATCAGAGTCATCTGGGCCACTTGTCGCATGTGCAGATTCCTGTACCCTCCCAGCACCCACTACTGAACCTGTGTCTCCGGGGGTGGGGCCTGGGTATCTGTACTTTTAAAGGCATCTCCTTTGAGAACCACAGCTCTAACTGGTCCCCAACTCTCCCATGTCCAACCTGCCCTCTACACTGTGGCTCCCAGAGGGACCTTTCCAAAACATACTCCACAGTGGCACCCAACTGCCATTAGGATACAGATCTTAGCAAGCAAAGCCCCCTGGGTCAGGTCCCATCTCCCACCCCCACTCACCCCTCCCCACTGCAGTTCAATACATCTAAACTCCTCTAATTCTCAGAACATCTCTACTATCATCATGCTCTGATTTTGGTCACGCTGTTCCCTTTGCCTGGAATGTCCCTCCTACTCTTCTTTGTCTACTGGACCCTGTTCGACCACCTATTTTGACAGTTGAGGTCCTGAGAGAGGCTTGGTGTCACCCAGCAAGTAAAGGCAGGACCAGCTGGGAGTCTGAATCCACTTGACTGCCTGCTCCTGGTCTTACTGTTCACCATGCTGTCATGGAGTCTGCAAGCCGCCTCTCTTCTCTGGCTACCTGCTCACCTCCATTGGGCCTTCCTTCTCACCTGCCTCTCAGACGTTTCACCCAAGACCTCCTGTCCCTCTCTCCAGCAGAGTGGGCCTGGGAATCAGGGGTCCGAGAGCAGGGAGGAAGGGAAATGGACTGAGCCCAGGGGTAACCTGACTGGGAGTGGGCTTGGGTTCAGACACGCCATGGGGTAGGGGGCTGGGACCAGTTTAAGCTTGCTGGGGAGCAATGGGGTCTCCTGGAGGGAGGGAAGGAGCGGAGTGGAGTCCAAGTTCCCTCCTCTGCTGCCCCCTCCCTCCACAGCTCCCTCGAAACCCGAGAAGGGGGGCCTAAAAATAGCCCCCGAGGCGCAATTGCCGGCTGGCCGCCCTGGTGACCTTCTGGGTAGCACAGGCCGAAGGCGGGCGGGCAGCAGGAAGGCAGGGCGCCGGCCCCCCAGGACTCGTCTTCCAGGGCACCATCCCCGGGTGCCCCTGTGACCGTCAGTTCCAGCGTTTTCCCCAGCCCAGCTCTCAGAAGCTATGCAGAAAGCCCGGGGAACGCGAGGCGAGGAGGCGGGCACGAGGGCACCCCCCAGCCCCGGGGTGCCCCCGAAGAGGGCCAAGGTGGGGGCCGGAGGAGGGGCCGTGGCGGGGGCGCCAGTTTTCCTGCGGCCCCTGAAGGACGCAGCAGTGTTTGCGGGCAGCGACCTGCGGCTGCGGGTGGTGGTGAGCGGGACGCCCCAGCCCAGCCTCAGCTGGTTCCAGGATGGGCAACCCCTGCCCCTGCCGGCCCCTGAGCCCAGCTGCCTGAGGCTGCGGAGCTGCAGCGCGCAGGACGCCGGTGTGTACAGCTGCAGGGCCCAGAATGAGCGAGGCCAGGCCTGCTGTGAGGCTGTTGTCACAGTGCTGGAGGTCGGAGGTAATGGGAAGGTGGGGGCTGGGTAGGGTGATCAGAGGTAGAGAAGGGCTGCCCACCATGTGGGTGCATCCAGACTTCTTCCCAGGTGCTCTGGCTTTTCAGCTGCCTGACCCAGAAGTGCCCACCAAGAGGAAAGTGCAGGGAAAGGGGTGTCAAGGTAGAGAAGCTCCCCACAGGAAGGTCAGAGATCAAGGGCCATCACTGGGTAAGCAAAGCCTGAGCCCCACTCAGGCCTCTGGGAATTCCATAGTGGACACTTCCTAGTTTCCCTGTAGGGAGGGGCCTCCTGCGGAAAATCATCTTCATCAGCTCCAACATTTAGACTTGATACTCCTGATCAGGCCGACAGATGAGTGCATGTTTAAAGGAGCGAGCCAGCCGCTCTGGTCCTACTGCACCACTGAGGGGATGGGTCAGATCTGGCTCTTCGCAGTCTGTTGCTGGGGCAGGTTGGTGTGCTTGGCATCAGGCTGGTTGAAAGAGGCCAGAGGGTGGATAAGTATGAATACATAGAGTTCAGGGCATCAGAAGGTAGAGCTAGGGCTGGGGGCTCCCAGGCATGTACGGAGGTGCTTGTCTGAGGATCTACACATCAGTGGGTGCATGTGCTTGCGTGTATGTGCGTGGGCTGTGGAGGGGTCTGGTGGTACAAGCAGATGAGGGACGGGGGTTTGCTGAGGTTTGGAGGGCGTGGAAGGGGGATGCTCAGGGCCCCTGCCTTGTGGCCGTAGGCTGCAGGCTTGGATGTAAAGAGATGTATGGTGATCCGAGGCAGAAAGAAAAGGGACTGAGACTGGGCTTGGTGCTCAGGGTCCTGCTGGGGCTGGTGCGGGTGCCTACCCAGAGCTGATTCTCTTTGAGTCCCTGTTTGGGCTTCCTTTTTGACCTCCTCAGCCCATAAGCCAGCCAGTTCTTCTCTAGGCCTAAGGCAGAGTCTCAGGCTGACTGAGCCTTGAGAATCAGAATTCTGAGGAAATGGGCTGCCGTTAGGGGAAATGGCAAAGAGATTGGGGGGTCATTGAGTGTGTCTTGGGCATTTTCATAAGGAAATTCTTGCCCCAGCTGGGTGGTGTTGGCTCAGGAGGAGGCATAGGGATGAAGCTGGAGGGGAAAGAAGGCTTTAAGGTGCAGCGAGTCAGGAAAGGGAGCAGGGGCTCAGTCTCCTTTTGTCAGCATCTTCTCTTTCCCTAGCCCCACCCTGCCCACCCTCCGATAGTCTTCAAAGAAATGATTCCTCGGAGTCCCTGTGGCCAAGCCTGGAGCAGAGGTCAAAGGCTGGCTTCTCTTGGTTGGCTCTGTACTTGGCCAGGTAGAGGTTTTCCCAGCCGGAGTCAGAAGATGGGGCCCATCCTGGTAGACCTCTGAGCTGGGGAAGGATCAGACTTCTTGGGGATCTTAGCTCTGGTCCCTAAATAGGGCCGAAAACAGAACATAAATCAAAGGGCATAATAGATAGACAGATGAGAATACAACTGGGGCGGGGGGAGATATTAGGGAAGGAAGAGGAAGCGCTGAGGAGCATGGTGGTCACGAGATTTGCTTAGATTTGAAGGGACCACAGAGAACCCCAGCTCCCGATGCTTTGTACAGGTGAGAATACTGTGGTCCACAGAGGAGGGAGATCTGCCCAAAGACATCCAGCTTGTTATGGCTGCCCCAGATTTAAGCACCCAGTCCTCCTGGTTTCAGCTCTGGAAGCTTTTTAGTTCTCGAGGAGTTCTGGAGGAAGAAGGGAGAAGGGGAGGGGGAGCCATCCATTGCAAAGAGAGTAGCCCAGGCCTGGAGATAAGAGCCTCTGAGCCTGCCCTGAACCCCCAAAGCAGGGAGAGTGACAGGGTACTCGAGCTCCTCCAGTAGGGCTGTCTCCTCAGCCCCCCTGTAATCTGGGTGGCATGGCCAGCAGAGCTGAGCCCAGGCTGGATGTACCTAGACTGAGGCCAGGGACAGTCTCCAGGCTGCTCTCGTGGAACAGTATGTGAGTAAAGAAAGGATGCTGTGCCACTGGGCTCGGGGCCTTTTGATAATCATGTTAAAATAGGAAGAGGGTTGGGCTTTGGCAAGTCACATTTGAGAACTTTTTCCCACCAGTGAAATCTTTCCCCCAAGAGCAGTCTCATAATTATTATTAATTGGTAATAATTCTTAGTAGTAATTTATAATAGTCTGAATAGCTACTATGTTACTGTGTGACAGGCAATATGCTATCATATCCTTTGACACATCATTTAAGTCCTGCAGCAACCCTGGGGAAACTGAGGTGCAGAGGGATTAAATGGCATGTCCTCTTGTACAGATAGAAGGTGGCAGAGCAGGGATGGAAGCCTCTGTCTGTCGCATTGCAAAGAACAACATACTTAACTACTACATCCCTCCCACATGATTTGGGGGAGGGAAGGGCTTTGCTTTGGTGATGTTGAAGGACTGACCGGTCTGGCTTCTTCTTCCTCCTATTGCCCGCCCCGCCACCAGTCCCTGCCCAATGACAAGTCCTGGTCAGAGGCTGGGCAAGCAGCTCAGCATTGCTCAGACTTTCGGAAAACTTTCTTGGTTGGGATCAATGGCAGGAGGACTTCAGGGTTCTCGAGGAAGCCCAGCCAGGATCTGGCTGCGGAGTGAATGAGGCTGTTTTCTGGCTGGGACAGCTGTCTGGCTAGGCAAGGGGTGATGCTAAGGTTCCTGGCACTCCTGAAGCCCAAGATGTTAGCTCAAAGATGGAGGGATCTTGGCATGGCTTGGGGAGGCTGGGACCTTGAGAAGACAAGCTGGCTGTAGGCTGGAGAGTTTGCAAGATAGGAAAAAGGAAGGTGGGATTTAGGGTATAGAAAAGAGGAAAGAATAGACAGTGAAGATGGCAGAAATCCAGGATACTTGTAGAATCCTTAACATGTATAAAGCACCCTATCTCATTTCATTATTTAATCGCCAGAGCCCCAGGTTACTATTATAATGTTATATATATAAGAAAACTGGGCTTTGTGACCCAAGGTCACATGGCTAGTGAGGTGGCAGAGCCAGGTGTGAAAGTCAGGTCTCTGGGTCTAGGTCCCCTTTGCCTGTCCTCAGAAAGGGAAGTGTGGGAAGACTAAGGCAAGGACCTGCCATCGTAACCATCCTTCCGCCAATATCCCCAAAGCCATCTTCTGGTCCAGTCTCCAAGAGAGGCAGGCATTCTTCTCTTTGAAAACATCAGGCTCCCACTGGCATGGGCTGAGGAGCTCTGTGCATGTGGCTGGAGGGGAAGGGGCAAGGAGTAAGGATAGGGCACAGCCCCGAGAGAGTGCAAACTGACGACTCTCACCACGTTAGTTAGAAATTTCATAGCCAGGGTCTGGAAGACTCTGGTGTTCATCGGAAGGGCCCAAGATCAACAGATAGTAGTGAACCATGCAGGGAACTTGAAAGCATGGAGAGGAGAAGCTGTGGATAGGGAGAGAGGGCCAGTTTAGACAAGGGAAAGGTGAGGAATACACCAGAACTTGCGTTGAGGTGTATGTTGCAGTAATCATCTTTTTCACCTGGAATTCGGAAGTCTGGATGAAAAACCAGGAGGCCAGTATAGAGCTGGGAATGAGTATGTAGAGTGACACCATCCATTCATGCCAAGTCCTAATCGGGAAAGGAGGAGGGGCTAGAGTGGGAGGAGTGAGGAGCTCTGGGAGGAAAGAAAGAGAAGAGCAGAAATAAGCCAAAGCCCACACAGAACTTTCCTGAAGCAAGGCATGTCCTCCCAGGAAAATCCCGAGTGGAATGCGAGATGGTCACTCTTCCAGCCATTTCTTGGAAAAGGTCTGGATCAGGACAGAGAAAGGAGGAAGGCTGGATGAATGAGCTGCTCCAGGAAGATTTACTATGCCCATCTCCACGCCCCCCAACTTCTCCATCCCCAGCTCTGCCACCCGCTCCTATGTTTATCGAGTGCCTACTGTGTGCCAGTCACAGTTCTCGGTGCTTGGGTTACATGAGTGAGGGGAGCGGGTAAAGATGAAAATTCCTGTCCTCCTAAAGATTACATTCTAGTGAGACAACATGCAATAAACATCATAAATAAGAAAACATTATATAGTATGTCATACATACAGAGCAGGGTAAGCAAGAGGAGGGAAGGGAGAAATTGAATGTAGGCAGGAAAGAGAGGGGGCCAAGAGGAGGGGAGTAGGTGTACCTGGCTCAGAGGGGAGTCAGCATGAGAGATCGAGCATGACATGATGACCTGGGTTTTCTCTGGAAAGGGAAATGCTGGCAGTGCAGAAAGGAGAAGTCTGGGTTTGGGGAAATGGCAGCAGGGCACAGCAGCATAGCCATGTGGAAACATGGGGCAATCTGGGGCCCACCCAGTGAGCATGCCCCAGGCAGCCTTGTGGAGGTGAGCAGCGCAGGCCCACAGAAGGAACACAGAATCCCGCGGGCCTGTCCTCGGCCCAGCTGTCCCGTCACTCACACCCGCTGCCCATTGGTTATTTTTGCTACGGAATGTGCCAGCCCCTTGGATTCTCCTGGGGAACAGGGGCTCAAGTTACCCCTTCTCTTCACTCAGCTCCCCTATCTGTGTGGGCGTGTTTGGAGGTGGGCAGGGAACACGCTGGAACTGACACGGACACACATACGCACTGTCTCAGGGCATGTTCCTGTGCATGTGTCTGTACATGCAACGTTTGCCTCCAGGGGTCTAGGAGACAGGACTGCCTGCGTGTACCTAGAGTGTATGAGATGTAACCTTAAACTTGAAGGGGCCACAAATTCATATAACTTCAGGAGCCTGAACGTTGAACCTGATAATGGGCACGATGCTATTGTCAGCAGCTGAACTTAAGCATGCTTGCCTCCCCTAAAATATTGTGCAGGATGAATAAAACTCATCAGTTGGCTCTGTATTTATTTTGGACCCATGCTTTCAAGAAATAAAGTTTAGGAACCCACTGACCAATCAGCATGTGAGGCTTTGTGGCATAGTGGTCGATAACTCAGTCATGGTACCTGGGTTAGAATCCCGGCTCTCCCAATTACTGGCTGTGTGACCTTGGGCAAGTAACCTCTCTGTGCCTCAGTCTCTCCCCCTTGTTGTGAGGATTAAAGGAGTTTATTCACATAAGGAGCTTAACACAATGCTCAGTACTAAGCATGGACTGGGTGTCAATAATAAAGACTTAGTAGTCACATCTCAGAAACCAGGATTGGCACTGCATATGTATGCTGGGATGGGAATTTGGATCTAGGGGCATATGGTGACACACAACTGTGTGCCTTCAGCTAAGTGATAAGACTTCTCTGAACCTTAGTCGTTTGTCAGTTAAATGGAAACAGTAAATGCTCAGAAGGGTTTCAAGCTCGCGCAGTTTTTAATGAGGTAACGTTTATAAAGTGCCTGGTACTTAGTACATGCTTAAGAAACTTAGTTATAATGATTATTTGGGTGGGGAGGTGTAGAGTTTTGTGTAGGCAAAGTGTGCATAGTGCTGAGTGGGAAGAGGACAAAGTTTAGTGACTTTGCTCATCTGTGAGTGAGAAGGTCAGTCCTAATTGTGAATAATAGGAGTACCTCTGAGCACCTTAGCTTGTGTGTGTGTGTGTGTGTGTGTGTGTGTGTGTGTGTCTGTGTCTGTGTGTGTGTGTGTGTGTGTGTGTGTGTGTGTGTCTGCAGGTTCAGGCGTCTGCCACGCCAGCAGGCCCCATACTGCAGGGACAGAGTACCTACCACTGAGAAACTCTAGTGCCCTCTCTGGCTTTCCTGAGAAGCCTGGGGGTTTTCACAGCACGTAGCCCCCATTCACGAGGACCCTTGCCTTATGTACGACAGGCTGCCCCACTCGGCGCTGTGGCCTGCGGAGTGGTACGGCGAGTTGGGTACCGCCTGGCACAAGGCCCATGTGCGCATGTTTGCGGAGTGTGCAAGTCGAGATGCGGCTGACCTTCCAGAGCCGATCCACGGGAAGAGGGAGGGGATGGTGTGGAGGTCGCATTGGACTGCCAATGAGAGAGTGGCTCTCTCTCATAGGACCACTGCACCCCCTTCTGTGCCTCAGTTTCTCCATGTGCCCAGGGCCTAGGAGGCAGATGCGAGGTTGGGGTGCGGGGAGGCAGGTGATAGCTGCCCCAGGGGACGCAGGAGAGCAGGACAGGGAAGGGGCGCCAGGTGGGGTGCCAGCTGGAGGAGGAGGGGCAGGCTCTGGGCGCCGCCGCCGCCGCCACCTTCCGCCTGCCAGGGCTCCCGCGGCCCTGAGGCTTCTTCCGCCACCCGCGCCGGCTCCCGCCCGCTCCCCGGATCGCCCCCGGCCCCGCCTCCGACTCCGCCCCGCCCCCGCCCGTCCCCTCCTCGCCCGGCCGCCCGCCCGGCCCCCTCCCCCGCCATGAAGAAGCTGTGGGTGAAGAAGCGTTTCCAGGTGAGGGCTCCGGGGGCGGGCGGCTCCGGGAGGGGGCAGGAAGGGCTGGGCGCCCCGGAGGGAGGGCGGGTCACCGCGGCTGGGCCCGGGGGAGGGGGCGCTGGAGCCGCGCCTGCCCCACCCTGGCGGCGGGGGCCACGAGCTGGGCACTCTCCGGGGGGTTCCCCATCTGCGATCTGAGTGCGCAGCCCACCTCCACCCCCCACCCTTCCTCATGCGGAAGGGCAGAGTCCCCCCCATTGGACGCAGTCTCCGCGACCACCCAGGAAGGTCCCCGCGGTCTTTGGCGTGGAGCGCCCAATGGCTTCTTGGCCACCTCGTTTCCTCTCGCCTCTGGCCAACCCGGACCCTGGCCCGCTCCCGGCTGTCCTCAGCTCCCCACTCTGGAGCCTTCCATCTTCCGGAGCTCCTGAAAGCCGGGCGCAGGGATCTGCGCTGAGCTCAATAAATTCCCCAAGCCCTGCCCTGTCCTCCGCTACCCGGGCCTCCCTCCTGCATTCTTAAGGCTTTAGCCCTTTGGGGGGTCTTGCCCTCTGCCCCACGTCACCCTCCTCGTCCCCTCGACACCTATCCTAGGTATCTGCCTTCCTCCCAGCAGGAATCTGTGTTCTCGTCCCTCCATCTCCCAGTCATCTAAGCACCCCCCCTCATCTCTTCCTGCACGTCAATCAGCCCCCTATCTTGTCTCCTAGCCTCTATCTCTGGGGGTGTCGCTCAAGTCCTCAAGTCCTAGCCCATTAGGAGTCCTAGCGTTGGACCCACAGCCTTGCTGTTCTCTCTCCCTTCCTCCCCTGATCCTCCCCAGAGCTTTAGCTGGGAAGGCTGATAGGCAAGGAAGAGAGGAGACATTCCCTGTGGGGGAAGCTGGTCACCCTGGGTTTCTGTCTGCCTCCCTCCCACTCTCATCTCCCCCTCCTGCTGGCCCCTGGAATGAATTTCTGTTCAACACAGATGTTTGGCCAGGAGGTATAGGGATGTCAGGAGCAAGCCTTCCCCTCAACAGCTCATTCTGGTTTTTCTCTTTCAGAAAACCGGCCACTCCCGCCGGGCCTTTGGCCGCCTCACCCATGGTGCGTGGACCATGGGCTCCCAGCTCTATCCCATGCCCACTCCTCCTCTTGGTCCATGTCCCTTCATGAGGCACCCAGGCCCTGAAGACAGCCCATGAGATGTGGGATCCCCCAACATGCGCCCATACTCACCCACCTACCCAAGAAGGCTCCCTGTGCCCTAAAGCTGAGAAAGGACCTAGCAAAGGGAGTGGGGGCTCACTATACACCCCACTGTGGGCTCACTATTCTCCAGACATGGGGCCAAATGGAGATGAACTCATCACCATGCTCTGGCCACCGGGACATGGCTCCTGCTTGTCATGGCCCTCATAGAGAAACTGAGGCACAGAACGTGATAGAATCTGAGAAAGTAAAAATATGCCCAGGAAACTTCACTCCTAGCCTAACCACTGGGCAATTTTGAGGACCATTCAGTAGTTGAAGAGAGGGATGGGGACGAGGGTGCCTGTTCCATCATGATGCAGAACAGATTGCAGGGGTGGTTTGCAAGAAGGGGTCAAAGCACAATGCAGAACACTCACAGCAGGCATGTGTGTTTGTGTGTACGAGTGTGTGTGGCCAGTGAGCACACCAGTAAAAGTGCCAAGAGTACAGAATAACTGGGGTAGTTGGAATAACCAGCCAAAGCACATGGGCTCCCCAGCCTGGGCCCAGTGGGAGCCTGCGGGCAGCTAAGAACGAGAGATGCTTTGCCCATCTCAGGTGTCTCCTTCCCCTGCCCCATCCCCACAGGGCATCTCTGGGCACTAGATATCCTTGTACCCCCTCTGTGCTGCCTGCCCACCATGCCCTACCCCACGAACACTCTGATAACAGTCTGTCCATGTCTCTCTCCTGCTGCTCCTATGGAAGCGAAGTTTTCCGCTCCTGCAGAAAGCAAAGTTACGGTAGGAAACTGGCTCCTGCCCCTAGCCCTTCACTCTCCCTTCTTCCCTGCCCAACCAGGCCTCTCCTCACCCTGCCTCAGCTGCACCCCGATGTATTCCAGCTGGTTTGGGGTGGAGGACAGGCTGGCCCTGCAGTTGGTCAAGTGCCCTGACAATACGACTCTGAGGTGACTTCCCCTTGTTCCTGGGGTACTGGATCCCAGAATTTAGAGCCTTGGAATCTAGGACATTGTTGTTTTGGGGGGTGCATGGGAAGTTAAGCTATCACTGACAGAGGAGGAGAGACAGGAGCTGAGGCCCTAGTAATCCATTAAGTGGCTGAGAGGGGGACAGTAGGTAGTTGAGGATACTACCGAGGGGACGAGGGTGAGTAGCCAGGGGCCCAGAGATGGAGCCAGAGGGATGGCATGGGGGCGGGGGGTTACCCTGAGCAGCCCAGAATGGGCAGGGGGATGTGGGGAGCAAAAGAGAGGAGAAGAGAGATGCCAGAAGCCCTACAGTGGGAAGATGGAGCCTGCTGCAGGGGAGGCAGGAGGTGATATGGGGAAAGAGTTGGAGTAGAGGGAGGAGGGCCCGGCCCACACAGACCCCTCTTTCTCCAGACTCGGAGATTGGTGAGGATGACATCAGCGATGTGCAGGGGACCCAGCGCCTGGAGCTTCGGGATGATGGGACCTTCAGTACCCCCACGGGTGAGCTCTCTGGGGTGATCAAAGAAGAGGCAGGGAGGCCTCCCATGAGAGTCACCTGGGTTTCACCGTGCTCCTTTCTCTAGGAGGCTCTGACACCCTGGTCGGCACCTCCCTGGACACACCCCCGACCTCCATGACAGGCACCTCAGAGGAGCAAGTGAGCTGGTGGGGCAGCGGGCAGACGGTCCTGGAGCAGGAAGCGGGCAGCAGGGGTGGCACCAGCCGCCTCCCAGGCAGCCCAAGGCAAGCACAGGCAGCCGGGGCCGGGCCACGGCACCTGGGGGTGGAGCCGCTGGTACGGGCCTCTCGAGCTAATCTGGTGGGCGCAAGCTGGGGGTCAGAGGATAGCCTTTCGGTGGCCAGTGACCTGTATGGCAGTGCATTCAGTCTGTACAGAGGACGGGCGCTCTCGATCCACGTGTAAGTAATGGCCTCACATAGGCCTGCACTGTCCCACCTCACCATGCTGTCCTGCCCTGCCCTGCCGTTCACCGCTCCATCAGCCTCCACCCCCATCTCCAGGGCACCATCCATCCCTCTGTGCACTTCTCCATCCCCCATTGCTTCCACTCCTCGTCCCAGCTACTCACTCTATCTTCCCACACTGCTCCATCCTCCTCCTGTGCCCTCAACACCCACACCCTCCCACTCCCACTGTCCTGGCGCACCACGCCATCTCCATGGTTTCATAGACCCCTCTGTCCCTTTCTCATCTCCTCCAAGATCTCCACTTTCCCAGGGGCCCTCTCCTGCCTCAACCATTCAGGTTCCAGTTGTCCTCAGGATCCCCCCCCCTCGGGGGCCCCCTCCGTGCCTGCTGTCTCAGCAGCTGCTGCCTTTCCATCTCTCTGCACATTCCTGTTCCCATGTGGGCCTTTTTCTGGGAGGAACAGAACCACGGCAGCTCCCGGGAGAGCAGGCGCGAGCCAGGGAGCGAGAGCGAAACCAGGAGAGAGAAGAGAGCGAGGTGGTCAGGGGGCAGATGGGGCCAGGGGCCTGGGAAAGCAGGAGGATATGGGGTGTGGAGGAGGTGTAGGGAGTGGGCAGGGAGGGATGGAGAGGGGCTGGGGTGGAGGCAGAAGGGCTTGGAGTGATGGGGGCTGTGCCAATCTTGTGGGAGACGCCGAGGGTGGGGTTGAAGGTTGTCCTGGTAGGGGGATGAGGAGAATTGTCGGGAGTGAGGTATCGGAGCATTTTGGAAGTTTGGGGACCCACATGGCAGGAGGAGTGCTATGGTAGAAGAGAGGGAGTGGCTGAGATAGAGATATTGGGGGGGCATTTGGGGAGCTGAGAGGGGGCCTGATTTGTGACGGGTGTGGGTGTGTGGGGAAAATACCATCTTGGAGGAGAAGAAAGGGGCCTGGTGTGAGGAGGCTTATTTGAGGGTGGTTGGAGAGGCTAGTGGGGGGCAGGGGAGAGGTCTGGGCAGGGGCAGGAGAGGCTCCCTTGCTTTATCTGGTTGGCATTAACCAGGTGCTCCGGTGCCCTGGACTTGCCTTTTCCTTCCCTGCCTGCCTGTCTTTGCCAGGCCTCAGCCAGAGCCTGGAGTTGCTATGGCAACTTCAGAGGAACCCATTTCCTTAGTGATGTCTGTGGTACAGAGGCTGGCCTAGAGCTTGAAACTGCCGATAAGAGGCCTCCTCTGCTGTCCCCAATTTCTCTCTATGCCTCACCCAGTTCCCAGTGGCCGTTCCTCAGGGACTCTGCTGTCCCTCCCCCAGAGAAGACTTTGCCTCCCCTTTGCCTCCCCGCGGGTGGCTGGCTGAGGTTCCACTCCCTCAGGGTACTAGGGGTTGCTATGTTCCTGCCACCAACCCCAGTCAGAGGTGGGGTCTGCAGTGGGGGTGACTGACCCAGGTAGTCTAAAACATCCTTACACTCAGGTACCCCTAGAACGTCTGCTTTTGGCCAGTACCCTATTTTTCCTCCTTTCTGTGCCCCCAGAATCCCAGACATTTTGGAGGGAACAAGGGCTCAGGAGTCAGACTCCCTGGGTTTCAATCCTAGCACCATTTCCTAAGCTGTTTCACCCCGGTAAGGCATTTTACCTCTTTAAGCCTCAGTTTCTTCATCTCTAAATGGACCTAATAACATTTCCTACCTCGAAGGATTGTTGAGGATGAGATGATTGCTTTTAAAGCATTTAGTCCATGACTGATACACAGTTGATACTCAATGAACCATTTCGTAACTTTTTATTAAGCTCTCTCTAATGTGTCGGGTATGATACTGACATCTTGCTATGAGATGCCTTTTCTTGCTAATCTTTACGTTTGATGTGCCCACCATCAAACCCACCATAAGGGTCCAGATGGGGGAAACTGAGGCCCAACTGTTGGGCCTCAGATCTCTGTAGGTGATATGAGTACTCTGGGCTGACCAGCTCCTTCCCACCTCCTCTTCTCCCGCACTCCCGAATCAGGCCCACGCAGTAGTTATTTCTGAGCTGAGTTATTTCTGAGCATACCCCTTTGGGGAGCTTCTGTGCTTCTTGGGGAAGTTCCAAGGACTCAGGTAACTTTCCCAGGGGCAGGACAAAGTCAAAGGCTTGGACTGGGGGCAGATTGATCAAAGGGAATGGGAATCTGGGTGTCCTAGTCTCCCACCCCAGGGACCTCAGCTACCACCTGCTGTGTCCTATCAGCTGTGGTGAGGGACTCAGGTCTGAGTTCGTGCTAGGTAACCTCAGGGATGGGACATCGCTCCCAGAAAGAAGGCTTGGAAGGCTGCCGTGAAGGGAGTATGCCCTGCTGAGGATGGGCAGGGCTGTGGGGGCCAGCTGGGGGCAGGAATGAGTGGGAGGCTGCATTCCTGAGAGGGCCCCTCCCCATCCAACCCTTCCGCCTTCCCTCACCACTTCATCCTTTTGGTCCTAAGCCTCATTCTTTTCTCTCTCACCGCTCAGTTCTGTTTCTGCTGTTTCTCAGCTTCTGGGGCTGGGGGGAGGAGGCTGGCCAGAGCCTCTGGGGCTGAGTCTGTACCTGGACCCAGCCACTAGCCCAGTCTTCTGGTGCCAGAGCCGCCGCCTCTCCCCAGCACCTGCTCTGGCTGTGTTTTCCTCTTTGGGGGGTGGGGGCAGAGGTCTAGCCCATGTCACCCCCAAGCCTTCCCAGCATGCCCACCGCCCAACTCCTGTCACCAGCTGAAGTTCTAGGAGGGGAGGCCCACTGAATCTTCGACTCCTCTTCGTCTCGATTCTCAGCAGCGTCCCTCAGAGCGGATTGCACAGGGAGGAGCCCGACTTTCAGCCTCAGCTGGCCAGCGAAGCCCCACGTCGCCCGACCCTACCTCCTCCCTCCAAATCTGCGCTGCTGCCCCCACCGTCTCCTCGGGTTGGTAAGCGGCCCCCGCCGGGGCCCAGCGCTCAGCCCCCGGCTACTCCCACGTCGCCCCACCGGCGTACTCAGGAGCTGGTGCTGCCCGAAGATACCATCGCCGATGAGAAGCGAGGGAAGAAGGTCAAGTCGTCGGGACCCTCGCTAGTGGGCACCGCCGAGTCCCGGCCCCAGACACCACTGAGCGAGGCCTCGGGCCGATTGTCAGCGCTGGGCCGCTCGCCGCGGCTAGTGCGCGCCAGCTCCCGCATCCTAGACAAGCTGCAGTTCTTCGAGGAACGACGGCGCAGCCTGGAGCGCAGCGACTCCCCGCCAGCGCCCCTTCGGCCGTGGGTGCCCCTGCGCAAGGCCCGCTCCCTGGAGCAGCCGAAGTCCCCGGGCGATGCACCGTGGGGCTCTCCTGGGGCCTCGCAGGAGGAGCTGCGGGCGCCGGCGGGCAGCGTGGCGGAGCGACGCCGCCTGTTCCAGCAGAAGGCTGCCTCGCTGGACGAGCGCACGCGGCAGCGGAGCCCGGCCTCTGACCTCGAGCTTCGCTTCGCCCAGGAGCTGGGCCGCATTCGCCGCTCCACGTCCCGGGAGGAGCTGGTGCGCTCACACGAGTCACTGCGCGCCACGCTGCAACGTGCCCCGTCCCCTCGAGAGCCTGGCGAGCCCCCGCTCTTCTCTCGGCCCTCCAGCCCCAAGACCCCGCGGGCCGTGAGCCCCGCCGCCGCCCAGCCGCCCTCTCCGAGCGTCGCAGGGAGGCTCGGGGAGGAGCCGGGGAGGCCTCGGAGCCGCGGGCCGGCAGGCAGGACAGAGTCGGGAGAAGGCCCGCAGCAGGAGGTTAGGCGCCGGGACCAGTTCCCGCTGACCCGGGGCAGAGCCATTCAGGAGAGCCGGAACCCGGTGCCGGCCCCTGCCCCAGCCGATCCTCCTGAGGCCAGGACAAAAGCACCCACGGGTAGGAAGAGGGAGCCCCCGGCCCAAGCCGTGCGCTTCCTGCCCTGGGCCACGCCGGGCCAGGAGGGGGCTGAAGTGCCCCAGACCTTGGAGAAGAACAGGGCGGGGCCTGAGGCCGAGAAGAGGCTGCGCAGAGGGCTGGAGGAGGACGGTCCCTGGGGGTCCTGGGACCGCAGAGGGGCCCGCAGCCAGGGAAGAGGTCGCAGGGCCCGGCCCACATCGCCTGAGCTCGGTAAGGCCTCCGGGAGCTCTGAGAAGGTGCTGGGACCTGGGTGCGAGGGTATTTGGGGAGAGGGAGGCTAGTAGGCAGTTGCAAGGGTACAGTTTCCCAGGGAAGGCATGGATCCAAGGTCAAGTTTGAGTGAAGGGCTATGAAGGTTGCTGTGCAAAAACCTGCCTTTTGGTGAGGCAGAGTGTGTGTTTTGATGGAGGCTGGATGGAGCGAGGTGTGAGTAAAGACCCAGTGCCCAGATGCTCGTCCAGTGGCCTTCTAGTCTGTTGGGTCAAGGACCTAACCGGGGTGGGAGGCCCTGTTAGAAATCTAAGGAGCTCCTCCACACCCCACTCCTCCACGGGGGAAGAGATGGGAGCCGGTCAGGTGCCTGTTATAGGCAAGCTTTGGGCCAGCCAACTCCCATATCTGCCCTCCCCATCCTGGCACCATCTTTTGATTCATCTGTGGCCATTAAAGGATCTGACCCAGCCTCCCTGATTCCACCCTCTAGTCGCTGCATGGCTGAGCTGACTGCGGTCACATGCCAGTCTGTGTGTTGTCTCCCAGTCTTCCCGTGGGAGATGGCCAATAGCCAAACGCCTCTTCCCCTAACTCTGTTCATCCTGAGCATCAGCTTGGGCCCCACTCCTGGAGTGAGGCGGTGGAAGCTGTTCTTCACTTGCTCCCGCCCCCTCGTGATTCCCCAGGCCAGATGCTTCTACAGCTGCTCTAAGAAGACCCTATCAGTGTCTCCTTCATTGCACTTACCACCCTGTATTTTTCTTTAGCAGAATTATATTATTTTTTATGTATGTATTACTGCTTCAGAATCTTAAGAGGTGATTAAGGCCTGTCCATCGTCCTACTAGCCACCATTATTTCAGACCTACAGCCATATCTCAGGCATTGTGTTAACTGGACACTTAAGGGTGTTCGTTTCATCTGTTTGCCAGCTCTGGAAGATGTTGGGTATTATTTATCGGCTCCATCTTACAGATAATAAAACTGAGGTGCAGAGAGGTTATCTAATTTGCCCAAGGTTTTGTAGCTAGAAGACAACATAATTGGGATTTTCAGTGCTCTTTTGACACTGCGCTTTATCTAGCTCATAGAACATCAGAGTTGAAAAATACACAGAGAGATCTCTGTGTGCACAAGTGTCCTGTAAGCAGGGACCACATCTTATTTTCTATTGTATCTCTGGTGCCAAATGGAGCTTGTTACTGTTGGTAAATGCACAGAATCAAAGCTGATCTTCATGAGGCCTCTCAGATGGCTACAAGACCCACCTGCCACTTCTTCTTTTGAATCTGGCGGCATCACTAATTTGACAATATACCACATGTTGCCCTCTGACACTTATTATTGTTTAAGTCTAGGGTTGCTATTAGCTCATTCTGTCTGTACGAAAGCTTGTAAAATCCTGTGCTCCTCAGAGTGCCTTGCACAGGGCCTGACCTATTCCTGATGACTGATTTGTGTAAAGACACAGTGTGTCCCTGCCTGCCTTCAGAACCAACACTCGAATTGTGGTTGAAGTTGAGAAGTAGCCAGACTAATGTAGAGTCCCAGCTGCCCTGTCTTGCTTGAGAACCCCTTTTTGTCTTCCTTTCTTCTCTGTATCAGGACATTCAAGAGAGAGACCCTTTGACCACCAGCCTCTAGAAGCCCCTCTCTCTGGATTTGACTTTCCAGACTTGGGCTGCCATTGCTCCCTCTCCCCCTGAGACATCTCCAAAGGGACCATGTCCCTTTACTTTGTCATTTGTGTCTCTGGCAGAGTCTTCGGATGACTCCTATGTGTCTGCTGGAGAAGAGCCCCTGGAGGCGCCCGTGTTTGAGATCCCCCTGCAGAATGCAGTGGTAGCTCCAGGAGCGGATGTACTGCTCAAGTGTATCGTCACCGCCAATCCCCAACCCCAAGGTGAGTTCCAGGGGCCCAGCTAAGGTTGAGACATGGAGGGGAAAGTCTCCCCCAAATCCTTAGAGGGAGGGGTGGGGGAAGGGGGAGGTTATCCTGCTCCATGGGGCTGGCCTGACTCTTGTGCGTGCGCGCTCGCGTATGTGTGTGTGTGTGTTAGGCTTTCCCAGAATCTCCTGAGAGAGGGGAGGGCAGTCCTGAGCTTCTGTGAGTGAGGGGAATCCTCCGAATTCCCCAGGATGGGGAGAGGAGTTGTTTGGGTTCTGTGTGCAGTATGTGGGGTGGGGGGGAGATTTGTCCCAGGAGGCCCCTGTGGGCTATGGTGGCTCAGTCACCCTTGCTGCTTCCCTGCAGTATCCTGGCAGAAGGATGGGTCAGTGCTGCGGAGTGATGGCCACCTTCTCATCCGGGCTGAGGGTGAGCGGCACACCCTGCTGCTCCGGGAGGCCCGGGCAGCTGACGCCGGGAGCTATACAGCTACTGCGACCAACGAGCTGGGGCAGGCCAGCTGTGCTGCCACGCTGGCCGTGAGACCTGGTAGGGAGCGTGGGCCCTGGGGCCGGTTGGGGTGAGCAGTGACCCTTCCCTGTGGGCCCAGGCTCCCTTCCTACTCCCAGTCTAGAGCTCAGCTCTCAACCAGCATGCACAGTCTGTTCTCTTGTGTCTGCCGCTCTGGTGGAAACATTTTAAATGGCCTTGGCCTCAGGGCAAAGGCCAAATTCTCAAGGCACACACCAGTGGCCAATTCATGAAGTCACCGAAATTTGTCTTTAGACGTCTTCTAAATGTCATCCTTTCAGGACATTTCCCTGAACAAGGTCCTGTGGGGAAAGCAAATTATCCTTGAGTCTCTGAGAAAAAGGCTTTTCCAGCTCAGAGGGCTTAAAAGCCATCAGGAATCTTCTGAGGTCATTTCCTCTCTAGAACAACACCATTCTCCCCCCCGCCCCCACCGTAAAAAGAGATGCTTTTAAATGCCTCCCTTCCTCCCTTGATTCTTCTGTTGAACCCAGAGTCCTAAAGAGGGTGCAGCTGAGAGCACCTCTCAGGAGGTAGAAGTGGCTGAGGCTGCCTTGTGTTCTGTTTTCATGAAAGCCCTCGCTTGGTGTCAGACTGCTTCCTTTGGATTTAAGCCCAGTTTCTTTCAGGTTCAGAGTAGGGCTGAATTGCTGTCCGCGTGCTTAGCCAATTCAACTCATTCAGGTCGCTGGGCCTGACAGCGTGCTCAGTGGGGGTTAGGGGAGATGAGGCTGGGAAGGGGGCATTCCAGAAGGAAAAGACACAGGCTCAGTTCTCAAGGATATCATCACTGGGTGATCAACCTGCATTAGAGGACCTGGCTGGAGGGTAGTGCAGAGCAGACGAACCCTGTACCTAGAACAGTTGAGCTGTCAGTTGGTCAGTAGTGGGACACGGGATTGAGAGACATTAGGGCCCCGAAGGAGGCTGGGATTTAGTCCTGCAGCGGGAGGGGCCCAGCGTTCCAGGAGGGGGAACAGCACATACCATTCTGTCCAGTTCTTTCCACTCAGCCCTGTCTAAGGCAAGATTACAGAGCCTGTCTTGCTGTGGTTCAGGGCCTTAGCGCCTTCATGATTAGAGTTCTTGGTGATCTGACCCGAGTGCCTGTCCTGCGTTAGATCCTTTTGGTTGCACCTGTCTGGCTTTGTGAAAGGGCAGGTCTTTATCCTCCTTAGCTTACAGCCATTCCCAGGAGCCTGGGTTTTAGGATCTTTTCTTCTCCTCACCCCTCCCACCTCGCTGAATCATACCCATGCCTCCACTGCATGCTTCAGCCCTTCCATCACCTCTGGGATCGGGCTTCTGACTCAGCTCCCAGCTCCCCTTAGGGGGCCCAGGCCGGCTCCAGTACTCCGGTCATACCTGGCTTGGACCGAGATTTGGCGAGGGGCAGGGAGGGGTGGTAGGGTAGGATGGGGAGGTACCCCGATACTGGCTCGGGGCCATTTGGGAGCCTTTTAAGGTTGGGAAGGAGGCTTGGGGCAAGGCAGCTGTCAGCACTTGACTGGGACTTCTGTCTTCGCCCGCTAAAGCTCGCTACGTTTCAGTTTCCTCATTTGTAAACCAGAGATAATTATACTGTTCTCACGAAAGAAAGTAAATGTGTGAACGAGCTTTATGAACTGTAAAGCTATAGACAAATGTTAGCTGCTAGCGTTGCGCGGCTTGTACAGGAGCTCGGGTTTCCACGAAGCTTCGGGAAGCTGCCTTTTCTTTTTCTGCCTTTTCTTTAAACTATGTCTTGGGGCCTCCTTCCCACCCCTGCCAGGCCTGCAGCTCCCAGCTCCTCCATATTTCCCAGCCCCTGGGTCCTCAGCCTGTCACAGCAATCTCTGCCTTCTCCACCCTGGGAAGCGAGAAAGGCTGCATCTCATCAGTCAATTGCACCACGGTTTACAGCCAGAGAACAGCCCCAGAAAGTCAAGCTGACTCCAGGGCCACAGGGCTTGAGGGGCAGGCACGTGGGTCCAGACTCAGCTCTCCTGGTGGAAGCAGACTTTCTTACCGTACAAGGCACTGTTTGGTCCAGAGCAGCTGGATGGGGGCCAGTGGTCCCGGAGAGCAGTAGAAGTGGGTGGAACCAATGAGTGGCACAGACTTTTGGCAAGGGCTAGGGTCCCAGGCCTGGAGTTTGTAGGGAATGAAGGGGTGGGGCTAGGGAAGGGTGCCCAGTCGTGTGGCTATGGGTGGGGTAGGAGTAGGTTGAGGAAGGAGTGTGTGGTATCTAGTGGGAAGAGGCCTTATGGAACCAACTCATTTTCTTGCTTCTCACCCCCGCTTTGGGTAACCAGGGCTGGCTGCCCAGTACTGTCTTGGGGTGCTCACCTCAACAGGGTCTGCCCGATTGGGAACCACTGGGACAGGGAATCGATAACTGGAGGATGCAGTTACCCGATGCTGTGGTTTAGGGGGCAGAGTCTGTCCTTATCAGCCCTGGATTCCTCCCACCCCGCCACACCCCACTGAATAACTCTGCTGAGACCACAGTGGGGGCTCCCAAAGGGTGTGTGTGTGTTGGGGTGGAAGCAGAGTTGGGGGGTGAGAAGTGCGTTTCACTGGAGCTAAGCATTTTCACAGTTGCTTGCATCCATCACACAGGCATTTATTGAGTACCGACTGGATGCCAAGTGCTGCATCTCTCTAAATAGTTTCGTGTATTTGAAGAGTGCCATATACTTTTTTCCAAACCTTTTCACATCTTTTTCCTAACTTGAGCTACACCACACCATTGACCTTTGTATAACACGGGTTCGAACCGTGTAGATGATTGGGGGAAAAAAATCTGTGTATAAATGGACCCTTGCAGTTCAAACTCTCATTGTTCCAGGTCAAATGTGTATCCCTGGGAGGGACGTGACATTCTCAGTTTACAGATGGGAAGATGGAAATGTGGAGCGTAAAGTGCCACAGAGCTAGGACAAAGCTAGCATCTTTACCGAGCATCTATAATCTGCCTAGGAATGTTATAAGCAACGATAATGTAGGATGATAGCGACACTCACCTGTGAGGCAAATAAACTTAGAGCAGATGAAAATAACATGACTAGTTAGCATTTCCTGAGCACTTTGTATGTACCAGGTCTTGTGGTGATTGAGTTTTCACATTTAATCCACCCTGTGGGATAGGTCCTATTATTATGCCCATGTTACGGATGAGAAAACCGAGACTTGGAAAGCTTTAGCAAATTGCTATAGCGTAGCGTCAATCAATAGAACTTTCTATGATGATAAAAATATTCTCTGTGTGCATGGTCCAATAGGGTAGCTACTAGTCACATATGGCTAATGAGCACTTGAAATGTGGTTAGTGTGACTGAAGAGCTGAATTTTTCATTTTCTTTTAATCGATTTCATTTAAATAGTCTCAGTGGCTAGTGGTTACCCTGTTGGGGGCCTCAGCTCTACAAACATGGGGCCAATGGGAGGCTGGATCGTGATTTGAAGCCCTGTCCTGGGGTCTTCCAAGACTATAGTCCTAACCACTGCACCATACTGCCCGCTTTCCACTAATCTGAAGTTCAGGGTTCAGGTAGAATTGTGCTCATGAGCTCACAGAGACTAACAATGCCTTCTGTGGGTGGGTCATACTGGGGGTTTTCTCTCCTTCCTCTCCTGAGTCCCCCTCCACCATGGCTGTGGTACTCGGGGCCTCCATCTTACGATCTTCAGTCCTCCGCTCAAGCACAAGTTTCATATATTTGAGCCCAAGGTTCTAGCATTTTCCAGCCGAGACCCAGGCCTCTTTACTTTACCTTAGCTGGCCACCATGTTCTCATCTGTACAGCAAGGATCAATATAACTCCTGGGCTGCTTCCTCGGTAAGATTTGTGAGGCTCTGTCAGGCCGAATATTTAGCTAAGGACATTTGGGCCAGAGGATATAGCTTATCAAAGCTCATTCTGGTCCCACACCATCACTACAGATAAGAGGTGGTTTTGGGGGGTCATGAATATAAAAGGAAAGGAAGGAAATTATAGCACCACTGTCTGCTCCCCTCTTCTCCTGGCCCTGGCCCCGGTCCCAGCAAGTTCTCACTTGTGAAGGCAGTGGCTGCCTATGGAGGGGATCTTGGAATGCCACACGGCTTCTTTCTTCTCCAAGGGGAGATACCCATGACCACACCCGTGGAAATTCCCACCTACAGACTGGCGTGTGTCCTCCTTTTCCCTCACTTCCGTGGTGGGATTATTATAGTAGACATTTAAAGAAATCGCCTCTGGAGGAACCTACTGTGACAGTGAACGTGGAGAGTGGGCCGTGAATGGCCAGGCCACATACAAGGCTCTTAACCTCCAGCACATTTCTCCCTTCCTCAGACACCTCAAGGGGCTGAGGAAGGCCACACTCCTGAAGCTGGCCTCCACCATCTGGACCTGAAGGCTGGCTGCAGGCCGCTGAGGCAGTGGGAGGGACGTGCTTGAACATCGTCATGTCCCATTTCTTTTTTCTTTACCCAGCTCTGTAACCAGAGGGTTGAACTACAGTTTTCTCACGTTTTCTGCCTCTGAACATTTGCTCATGTGGTTTCCTCTGCAGGAATGCATTTCCCTGCTTAAACCAATCTCTAAATTCTAATACCACCACTTCCCTCAGTTCCCCTTGCTTCCTTGAACCAAAAGTAATGTCCTGTTCTCTGTCTTCCTGTGGCCTTTATCTGTCCCTCCTGCCACCTTATTTCTGCTTGCTGTTATAGTTGTATGGGTATCTGGTTTGTCATACCTATCAGCCAGAGGTCCCCTGCAGTTATGACCGTGTTTTGACTACTCTTAGCCCTTGCAGCCATACCTGGAGGCCCTCCTGGACAGCTGGGGGCTGTGTGCATCTCGGGGACTATGTGCAAGGTAGTGTTTTCCATGACTTTGCAAGCTCCTGGAATGGCCTGGGTAACAGAGGCTGGGCGAGACACACATCTGCAAAGGGTAACGAGCGTCTGCCTAAGAGCAGAGGTTGGGAGACAGAGGAGATCATAGAGCAGTCGTCCTCAAAGTGTGGTCTGCAGACTAGGAGCATTGGCATCACTTTGGGAACGTGTTAGAGATGCACATTATTGGCCCCATCCCAGATCTACTGGATCGGAAACTCAGTTGGGGCCCAGTGATCTGTGGTTTAAGGAAGGAGCCTTCCAGGTGATTCTGGTGCACTTTGAGAACCACTGCTATAGAGTTAGGGACCTCACTCCAGGTAGGAGGCCAGGTGGTACACTGGGAAGCACATGGGCTATAGAGTCAGACCTCCGAGGTTCAGAGCCCTGCCCTGAAGTTTGGTAGCTGAGTGAGATGGAACTCAGTGATATCACCTCTTAGGGTTATCCTCCTCCCATGAGGATTATGGGGGTCCCTAAACTTTCATGTGCATAAGAATCACCTGGATGCTTTTTTTAAAATGCAGTTTCCTGACCTCTGTTTTAGGAAATTACCTTTTTCTATGTGAGAGTAAGGCCCAGGAATTTCTAGGTTAAACAGGCTCCCAGGTGGTCCTGATGTGGGTGTTTCAAGGACCATTCTGAGAAGCCTTGACGTAGAGGGCCTTGTATGATGCCTTTCATGTACGTAGTTGTGACTGTATCTATTGTGAGGATACCTCAGGGGGTATTGGGACTGGTATCGAGCTGGACGTACTCATCTGGGGAGGGAGGGCTCCCAATGCCAATATTTTCATCAAGTGAGTCTGACCTGAGAGCAGTGTTGAAGAACCAGACACGTGTGCAGAATCAGCATGTTTGGGTGGCGGGTTGTGTGGGAGCAGCACCTACATGGTGGACATATGTGCATCTTAGGTTTGGGGCGCACCTGCTCCCCTCTCCCTTGCTGATGTAACTATGTTTCCCACAGTGAGAGCTGGGTTTATGGGTGGAGCAGGGCTGGGATAAAAGTGGGGTGGCACCAGAGCCTGGTGGAACCCTGGAGGCTCTGGGCCCCGGAGACAGAGACCCCTGATCAGCCTCTTTGTCCACACAGTTTTGGGGGTACAGAGAGATGGGGACCATGGCCTTGTTTCGAAGAGGCCTAGTTCTGCCTCCCATGTATCCTGAGCCTCCTGCCTAGGCTGCTCTGACAGGCCCCTCTCTTGAGGACCCTGATTTGCTGGGTCACTGGATGTCCTCAGGGTGCTGTTCCGTGAGCCACCACTAGGGGTCTCTGAGGCTCCCTGCAAACTTTGCCCATCTGCTTTGATCTCTGCTGTCTTTCCCTGGGCTGTGTGAGTAGCCTTAGCGCTGTCCAACCTGGAGGTGACCCTGGAGGTCACCAGGCTCCATAGAAGGGAGGAGGCACACACCTCCAGAGGCCATGCCTGTGATCTCAGCATCAGCTAGTTGCCAAGCTGTGAGCACATGCTCACCAATTGCCATTCTGACTTCCTTCCCCACCCCCACCTCAAGACAGCCAGCCTGAATGGTGGGTCCCCCTCCTCTGCCAGTCCCTCCCCCCTCCTTCTTCTCTGGCAATGCTGGGAAACACAGGTCATAGCTTGGGAATGTGGCCCTGGGCAGGGGTGATAGGAGGAGGGAGAAGGACATGTGACCTCTGTACAGCTCCCCTACTTTCCTGCTCTGTCTCCAAGCCCCTTCTCCAATCCAAATACAGATGGGTGCTAATTGTGAGGGGTCATTGGGGGAAGCAGCCGCCGCATCCTGACTGTTGGCCCTGGTGGGGCTGACGGGGTGAGGAACAATTGCCAACTGGTAACGAGTGTAGGGAGAGTATTGGGCAAAGGCCCAATGCCCTGGGGTGGCTGCTGGGCCAAACCTGCCATGGCAGGATGAGGAGGCAGAGATGGGATTCTGGGCCTCCTCGGGTTAAGGGGGGCTTCTCTAGGAAGGAGGCTAAAGGTCCTGACAGTTCTCTAGTTCTCAGCACCAGAAGAAATAGAGCGTGGCTTGGCTCTGTGGTATTTGAGGCTTGTTAGGGATCTTGATAGTTTGGTCAGAGCAAGGGGCATCCTTGGGGCCATTTGCCATCTGTACCTTCTCTGGTGCGCATGTTAGAAGGAATGGGTCAGTGCAAGTGTCTTGGATGCTTCAGTGCCTCCCCCATCTTCCCCTGGGGACTGAGGCCCCAGCACTTTGAATGGAGGTGCCACTGAGGGAGTTTTGTGCTTGTCAGGGTCCAGAAGCTGTAAGGGGAGAAAAGGCAGATCCTGCTGCTTGGGAATGAGCAGGGTGGCTAAATACAGCCAGGCTGGGCTCTGTCCCTCCCCTCTCCCCCCGCCTCCACTCCAGGCCCAGGCTGCTTGTGGTCTCAGCAGGCACCACCTTCCCAGCCAGCTGCCTGCCTGCCACCCAGCCTGTCCCCACTAGGCCAGCCCCCACCTCCTCCTTCCCCTCCTCAGGCTCCTTCCCCTCCCCCAGGGCCTCTGCAGAGCCTAAGCAGGGTCAGTGAGTGAGTGGGGCTGGGAGGCTGGGCTCCTGCTCCCTGGGGAGCCGGGCGGGGTGGGTAGTGGGCAGGCAGCAGGAGGGCCTGGTGCCAGGGCAGAGCCTTCGGGACAGGCGCAGGCTGGGGTCCATGTGCAGAGTCTCAAGGTGAGTTGGGGTGCAACCCTGTGGGGGGCCGGGCCAGAGGGGCTTGGGGTGGGAGAACTGGGAGGAGGGGCCAGGGGGCTGTGGTGGATTCATGTCTGTATTTGGCAATCGGCTAGGAGCCAGTTCAGTGAGGCTGGGCCCCTGGCCAGTTGCAAGGGAGGGCGTCAGGGCCCTGGGGACACCCCTCCCCCAAAGCCATACTGGTGCCCCCTTCTCTTCCTCAGGCTGGGCTGCCTTTCTCTGCGGATGACTCAAACTGCTTTCCCATCTCTTGAGAGTTTTAGGGTTCATGGTCTAGGGCTGGGGCCAACAGGTGCCCCTGGGGTATCTGGGGCAGGAAGCTGAGAAGGGAGAGGGGGAAGGGCAGGCTGGATAGTGCCACCTCATTGGTCCTGGCACTGAGGTCGGGATGGGGCTTGTCTGAGGTGTGTGTTCCCCTGCAGCAGGCCCAGCTCACCCAAGGAATGGGTGTCCTGGCTGTGCCTCTCTGGGGTCCAGAAACATGAACCACCTGCATTAGGAGCCTGTGATTCAGTGCCAGGAACGTGGGTTCCTGGCTCCAGTGGAATTCCAAGTCTCCCACAAGGCCCAGGAGCGGCCCCTCTGCTGCCCGAATTCTTGGTCGCAGGCCATTTCCTATGGTGCCCCCACTCAGGAGGATCGGCAGGGTCAGTCTTGGGAGAGTCTGTGGCAGAGCAGGATTTAGGGGCCCAGGGACAGGAAACATCTGGCAAGGTCACACAACAAGCAAGTGGGAGCCCTGGGAAGTGAAGTGAGCTACCTCAGCTCCTGGATTCTGTGAGTTCCAGACCTTATCAGGTCCTTGAGCCCTAGGCTGATCCATCTAGCTCTCTCAGTCTCTCTGCCCGCTTCCTCCTGCAGCATCTTGCCCTGTGCCACTGTCTCTCTTCTGTCTCTCCTCTAGGTGGGTCCACATCCCCTTTCAGCAGCCCCATCACCTCTGACGAGGAGTACCTGAGCCCCCCAGAGGAATTTCCAGAGCCTGGGGAGACCTGGCCCCGAACCCCCACCATGAAGCTCAGTCCCAGCCAGAACCACCAGGCTTCTGACACTGGCTCCAAGGCACCCCCCACCTTTAAGGTCAGGTCCCTGAGGACAGCCCTAGCCCCTACCCTCTGTGCACCCCCATTCTGTCATGTGGCCCTTTGTTCTTAGGGCCACACCAGGCTCCAGCATGGCCTAAAGCCCAGCCCCATTAATCCCTCTTACCCAGAGCCAGCCTCAGTCATACTGGGATGGAAGAGGCCTCTGCCCCAGATCCCCCAGCCCCCAGGAGCCAAAGCTGGGCCCTGGCTATCTCCCCTGACACTTTGGGGTTCCCCTTCAGGTCTCACTTATGGACCAGTCAGTAAGAGAAGGCCAAGATGTCACCATGAGCATCCGTGTGCAGGGGGAGCCCAAGCCGGTGGTGTCCTGGTGAGTAGCAGCCACTGACTACCACCTGCCAGCTCCCCCCGCTCCAGGCTGGGCTGTGAGGCCTGGCTCTGAGTGGAGGGGAGTGGGTCTTTTGTGGACTCCCCCAGGATCTGCAGAGTACCACATCCCTGCCTATGGTTCAGGACCCATTAGGGGCTTCCCGCTCTGGGGCGGGGTCTGGGTAACAAACGATCTCCTGTCTGTTCACTTGGGATGAATGGCCTGGAACCATCTCACTCCTGAAGAAGGCTGCCCATCTTCACCCCCGTCTGTTGACGACAGCGTGATTTTTGAGGCCTGCCCTACACCCAGCCCTGTGCTAGGCCCCAACCGAACCATTTGTTTCTGAGCTGCCCGAGCCCAGGGTTAGATGCAGGCCTCATCTGCAGTGCTACATCTCAAGTGCCTGGAGCTTTGATTAGTTCACTTCGTTTATTATTGGTTTGGGTTCTAGAGTTCAATTTTAATTGTCTTATCCCCAATGCAATATCTTAAAATTTTTAGTTATTTCATATCCCTTTTGGGAAGTGGAAAAGCTGCTGTTCATTACAAATAAGTAAAAATAAGACATGGGGAAATTTAAGAGCTATTAAGAGCTGAATAGCATGGCACTACTCTAAGTGCAGCTAAGTTCCTAGAAAGTAGAGCTCCAGGTGGGCAGACATGGTCTGGAAGTTCCTGGCAGAAGCGGGATGGCAGAGTCAGGATGAAGACCTAACCCTGTAATTAGGGGGTGCCTGCGGTCAGTAGGACAGATCTGGGGAGGGGACAGGTGATGGGCGGGGGGTGGGGGGAGGAGAGGCCTGCTTGGCTCTGTACCCCCATTTCCCTGCATGTTCAGGGAAAGACCCTGGGCCCTGGGCCTGAGTCCTTGCCCCTCCGACAGGCTGAGAAACCGCCAGCCCGTGCGTCCCGACCAGCGGCGCTTCGCGGAGGAGGCAGAGGGTGGGCTGTGCCGGCTTCGGATCCTGGCTGCTGAGCGCGGCGATGCTGGCTTCTACACTTGCAAAGCGGTTAACGAGTATGGCGCTCGGCAGTGTGAGGCCCGCCTGGAGGTCCGAGGTGAGTACCTCACACTTCCCATGAACTCCCCAACCTGGCCCTGGCTGTGTTCCTGCCCAGTTATCAACTTCCACACAACCTGTTACAGGATGCCATAACTGAAAGGGCCTTAGAGATCCCCAAGTTTAGCTGCTTATACTATAGACGAGTAAACTGAGGCCTAGGGAGGGGAAATGACTTGCCCAAAGCCACACAGCAAATTGCTCAGTCCTCAGCTTACTACACAGTGCTGCCTTCCCCATGCTCAATCGTGACTGCCCGATGCCAGCCAGAGACCTTGCTTCCTGCTGCTGATCGTCCTCTCCCCACACTCTTCTAAGCCTCTGTCACCCTGCCCTTCCCAGACCTCTCCCTCGCATCCACTCCCTTGTTCCCTTTGCCCTTTGGCCTCCTACCCACCCCATTGCTGTGCAGAGCTATTGTGGTTGGGGGGTGGCAGTGGGGAGAGTCTGATAGTTGGACCCGTCCGGAGGGGCCCTTGGGGTGACTTAGGCATGGAGCATCACGGAGACCCCAGGCGTGCCTGGGTAAGCAGAGCTGTGAAATGTGAGGAGGGTTGGGTCCTAAAGTCGAAGCACAAGGGCAGGGGGCCTTTCAGGCCATGGGGATGGCCTCCCTAGCCAGGCTGCCTGCCCTCAGGGGCTGGTGCTTTTCCTGCCAAGGGCTGGGCGTTTGCCTCTCCTTCCATATCCCTTTCCTTGGGGGCAGTTCAGAGCTGGGACCTCCTCCTCAGCTCCACACTCAGCCATCATCCCTCCCTTCCTGGCAGAGGCCAGCTTTGAGAGCTTCCAGGATTCCCCCAGACCCCTGCTGGAGCCTGGACCCTAACAGTCATGGGCACCTCTGCTGAGCCCTGCCTGCCTCGGTTACCTGGCCCTGTGCCTCCTGTTCCTGGGGTCGCCAGCTCCTCAGTCTCTCAATTCTTCAGTAACCACCTCCCTTCTCCCACCCACCAATCACAACGCAGTCCCCATTGCCTGGCCTGCTCCTACCCCTCTAGGGTCTGGCTCTGCCTTGCTTCTCTGTGTTAACCCAAGTCTCAGTGCTTTTTTCTCTTTGGGATTCCTCCCAACATCTCCCAGGCTTTGGGGTGCTCCTGATGCCTGCGAATGCCTCCTTCCTGGTTGCCGAGGGCCTCTACCTGCCCAGGAATCCCAGAGACCTGGCCTCTGGTCGGCTGCCTACCCCCCGTCCCAGGGCTGCTCACAGGGGAGCCAGACATTGTTGCAGTGCCTCTCGGGCAGTTTCAGAGGCAGCTGTCCATGCAGGGGGGTCCTAGCCAGGTCTGCGTGCGTGTGCGTGCGTGTGCGTGTGCTGCACTAACCTGCCGCTTGCTGACTGAGGTTTTTGTCTGTACACAGGCGAGTGAGCTCGGGGCCACCTGCGCTCCCCCCGCTACCCTCCGAGCCGCGCCCCTGTCTCAGGCACCTCTCGGACCTCGCTGTGTTTCACTGCCTCCTGCCCACAGACCCTGCCGGCCTGGACCCTGTTCCAGCCTCCCCTCCCCTCCCCTTCCTTCCCCGTGCAGCATCCTGGAATAGCCATGGGCCCCTGCGGACCCTCCTTCCCCAAGTGGACATATGGCTGGGCAGGCTGGGAGCCCCCACATGGACTGAGTGCCAAGAAGGGGTGGCCATGAGGGGTATCAAGACCCCCCCCCAGACTCTCCCCACAGGGGAGCACCCAGCGAGCGCATGTGCTACCGCTGCTACAGGCCCTGTCTGTCTCTCTGTTTGTCTGTCTGTGTGTCTGTGACAGTCAGGGAAGGATGCCTCCAAGCTGGCAAGCGGTGAGGCAAAGGGGGAGATACAGGTCATGTCATTCATAGACTGGAGGGGCCCAGAGGGGCAGGAGGTTGTTGACAAGGGGCTCATAAAGGGGGACGGGGCACTGACCATTCCAGAAACAGGTTTCAAATGGCACAACACCCTATTTCACAAGAGACTAAAAGCCAGAGGCCCCTGGGTCTTGCGCTAATGAGGCCTGGCAGAGTCCTGGCCATAGCAGGTTTCGGGCCCATGTGGGGCTCCCTCGTTCACTGTCAGGGCCAGGGAAGCTCTGTCTGGGATTAAGGGAGTTAGCCAGACTTGGTGCAGCAGTGGGGTCCTGCTGCAGTGGGCGTAGAGATACTCAGAAATACCTGTTTCTTAGCTCAAATAAAGTCCAGTTTGTACCCAGCTGGTGTACTGTGTTTTTTTTTTTTTTTCCCACTGCCTCTGCCCCTATATGGCTCTCAGTCTCCCTGTCCTTGATTCCTTCCACTTCCCCTGAATTACCCATCCCTGGCCCAGATTGGGTTGCCATCCTGAAGCCAGGCCTGGGACCTCTTTGCTATCCTGGATGGCTAGGTGGGCGGGCTTTCCCTGTCTCCAGAGGAACAAAATGCATCTCTCTCTCTGTGTCTGTCTGTCCCTCTGTGTGTGCGTGTGTGTGTCTCCCTCGCCCCGTGTGTCTCTGCTCCATGCGTGCCCCCCATGGCCGCTTCTCCCAGCACACCCTGAAAGCCGGTCCCTGGCCGTGCTGGCCCCACTGCAGGACGTGGACGTAGGGGCCGGGGAGATGGCGCTGTTTGAGTGCCTGGTGGCGGGTCCTGCCGACGTGGAGGTGGACTGGCTGTGCCGCGGCCGCCTGCTGCAGCCCGCGCTGCTCAAATGCAAGATGCATTTCGATGGCCGGAAATGCAAGCTGCTGCTCACCTCTGTGCATGAGGACGACAGTGGCGTCTACACGTGCAAGCTCAGTACGGCCAAAGGTAACCGTCCACTCGGGCCCTAGGGCAGCCATGGGTATCCAAGAACTGGAGGGAGAGGGCTGGGGGTGAAGGAGCTGGGTGCGGAATAAGATAGGCTCATCTCCTGGGGGAAGAGCAGTGGGTGGGAGATGGTGTGGCGCACCTGCCTGGGTAAAATCAGCTCTTGAAGCAGCACCTGGCACAAAAGCCCTTCTATGCCAGTGTTAGCTGTTGTTCCTGTTAGGAGCCTGTCTGCTGAGGTGTGGCAGACAAACCTGGATGTGGGTTCCAATTCTTGCCCTGCTATGTACCAGCCATGTGACTTTAGACAAGTTATTTCATCTCTCTGAGCTTAGACTATTCATCTGTAAAAAGGGATCATAATAATGCCTAGCTTGTAGGGAATCAGCAGGATTAATGAGATAATGAATGTAAAGACAAAGCACACCGCATGGCGAAGGGTGCCACCTAATAAATGTCAGCCATTATTATTATTAATGACATCTCTGACCTGGTCCCTGTCCTCATTTAAAGAGTGGAGACAATGCCTCACCAGGTTTTGGTGATGAGCACCTCAAATGGCACTGGAGGGGCTTTGTAAGCTAGAAAGGACCAGGTCTGCGTAAGGGGCTGTTACTGCTCCCAGAAGATTCTCTGTGGGTGGTAGAGGGGGGTAAAGGTGCATCTGCTCTGGGTCTAGGGGGTGTGGGAGGGAGCACGGGCACAGAGGAGAATTTAAAAAGTAGGAGAAAGGGATGTGGGGGAAGGAAGGGGCTTGGCTTCTAGGCCCTTCCCTTCGAGTTGAGCTGAGCATCATCCTGGGTATGCAAAGTGAGGTGAAGAGGAGAGAGCCAGGATGGGGCCCTGGACACCCATCGTCTCCCTAGCCAACGTGGCAGCCTGCTGCCATCCTTGCGGACCTCCGTATTCCTGAGAAGGCCCAGTCTTTGGAGCTTGCCCACTGTCTCGCTACGGTGCCCAGGGACCTTGCTGGGCTCTGTCCTGGCTCCAGCTCCTGGCCTAGCTCCCCTTTTCCGCCCAGCATGAGGGCAGGGCCTGCAGGTTGGGGTGCCTGGAGTGCCATGACCTTTCTTGCCCCAGTGCTGATCCCTCTCCCCAGATGAGCTGACCTGCAGCGCCCGGCTGACTGTGCGGCCTTCACTGGCCCCGCTGTTCACACGGCTGCTGGAGGATGTGGAGGTGCTGGAAGGCCGCGCGGCCCGCTTCGACTGCAAGATCAGTGGCACCCCGCCCCCCTCTGTGACCTGGACTCATTTTGGTATGGCCCTCCACCCTGCAGACGTTGGGGGCCTCCCAGAGGCCAGAGAGCGGGGCCCCTTGCTGAGTCTGCTCTGTCCGTGTCCCCCTGTCCCTCCCAGGCCACACCGTGGAGGAGAGTGAGAATGTGCGGCTACGGCAGGATGGCGGTCTGAACTCACTGCACATTGCCCACGTGGGCAGTGAGGACGAGGGGCTCTACGCGGTCAGTGCCGCCAACACCCACGGCCAGGCCCACTGCTCTGCCCAGCTCTATGTAGAGGAGCCTCGGACGGCTGCCACTGGGCCCAGGTACCACCTGGGGGCCCCGGTGCTGCCGGGGCTGCCTCCGTGGGGCCTCAGCCCTGTGGTGGGAGGTGCGGCTCTGGGACTCTGGTTAGCCATGTGGTTTTTACAGCTCGAAGCTGGAGAAGATGCCATCTATCCCTGAGGAGCCGGAGCAGGGTGAGCTGGAGCGGCTGTCCATGCCCGACTTCCTGCGGCCACTGCAGGACCTGGAGGTGGGACTGGCCAAGGAGGCCATGCTGGAGTGCCAGGTGACTGGCCTGCCCTACCCGACCATCAGCTGGTTCCACAATGGCCACCGGATCCAGAGCAGCGATGACCGGCGCATGACGCAGTGTATGTGTCTGGGAAGGGACCCTAGGCAGTGTCCTCTCCAGCACCCTCTTTGCTTGCTGTGCCCTCCCTTCCCCCCACTCTTGGGCCTTCCTTTTCTAGCCTGGTCAACGGTGGGGGTGCCTGGGAGAGGGGAGCCCAAAGGGGCTATGAGCTCATTGTCTCCTCCTCAAGCCCACACAGCACCCATCTGCTGAGTCACCACTCTGGCCTCAGTGGCTCTGTTGACACTCACTGGACAGGCAGTATACCCTGCTGTCGACCGTGAGCAAGTTACAGAGCTCCTCTGTGCCTCAGTTTCTTCATCTATAGTAGGCTCATTCTGATAATTAAATTAGGGAATACATATAAAGCACTTAGAGCAGGGACTGGCCAGTAGCAAGTGGTCAGTATATATTAAGCCTTATGATTATTGCTATTGTTGTTTTTGCCACCTTTGTCATCCTTGTCATCCTTCAGTGAAAAGGCCGGGGTGGGCAATGTCTGGCACCGAAAGGATGCTTGGCTATCGTCGCTAACAAATAGTGAATAAAGAAAGAGCCGGAGGAACATATAGAGGAATGTATTCGGGACTGTGTCCTCTCAGTCTAGGGTGTGTGTCATGGGAGTATCTCACTTCCATCCTTGAAGGAATCCGAGTCTCCTGTGGGAAGTTCTCCCTATCCTCCATCAGACAGTGCCACCTTGTGCCCTGTGATGACCTCCTTTTACAGCTGCAGTGTGACAAAACTCACCTGCTTTTTGAGTGCCAGGCTCTGAGTGCTCAAGGCCGGGCCTGGGTGATCTCATCTTCCTTACCGCAAGCCTATGAGACCAGTACTATTATTCCTATTTACAGATGGGAAAACTGAGGCTTACAGAGAGACAGGGACTTGCTCAAAGGCAGGCAAGGACCAGATATCTGACTCTGGCTTCCACCTCCTAACCATATTGCCTCCTGTCGCCGTGACACATCTCCAGCGCCGCCACCGTGGCTCTGACGCGCCGCACCCTCTTAGCCCTCTCCCGCAGAGGCTATCTTTGCTCAGCCCACAGGTTCCAATCTCTCGATCTGCTTGAGGCCTTGGATGGGTGTCTCAGGATCTGAGTGTCTCTTCTATATCTGGGGTCACTGGCAGCCCTTGGTTTCTCTTCCTTTATAAATAGTATCAGCAGAGATAAATGAATAGGTGACTGTCCCATGTGGAGATAACCACTAAGAGAAGAGAGGGGTGTTTGGGGACAGTCCTGACATGAAGGAGGATAGTGCAGGCCTCTTTTCCTTCACGTCCCTGTTGGAGACGGCTCTCTTATCATCATTCAAGGAGCACGGTGTAGGGAAAAGAGCTTTGGATTCAGAGGGAACTAAGTTCAGGCCATAGCATTTTTATGAGCTGTATGACCTTGGACAAGTCCATTAATGTCTCTGACCTCATTGGTGAAATGAGGATAATTTTGCAGGGTCGTTGAAAGGATTATGGGGGAAAAATGCATGTCAAGTAGCTGGCATAGTCTGGACACAGACCAGACAACTCTCGTTGTGATTTATAATGTAGCATATTTGGTACTTACCACATGTAAGACATCAGATTCTGCTGGAAGGCCTGAGGAGGGAATCAGGGATGTGGGTGAAGAGGGGCTCCCCAGGCATGGCAGAGAAGGCTTCCCAAGCTGGTGCTCACTTGAACTGCATCTTGAAGAAGAGAGAATTAGTAAGAGAAGAATGTTCCAGAAAGGAGGAAGTTTTTGAGCAAAGACTTGGAGCTGGGACTCTGGTGGCTGGCTTGTCAGGGTCAAGCCAAATGTGGAGGACTAGCAGGAGGCATGGCCAGATGGGCATTTAGGATGAGGGCTTTGGCTGCCCCCAGATGCAGAAGGTATCTTTAAAGTTTCCAGGCCGCGAGACAGCAGGCAGTGCCATCGGCAGAGTGTGGGCTGCATGGTGGAGGGGTTTCGTGGGGTCTGTGCTGGCAGTGGGACCTCCAGAGGCCATGGGGTTCGAGAAGAGGGGACTGAAGGAAGGGCCTTAGGAACAAAGCTTTGTCAGAACGTTGACACAGAGGTTTGACACGCTCCCCCAGCCCAGGAGGTTTGGAGAAGAGGGGCAGTCAACAGGCTGCAGAGGGTGAACCAGTGTGAGAGGAAAGTAAGAAGTTGCTGGGCCTGAAGTACAGAAGGAACAAGCAACAGGGGCCAGGGCTGCAGGTGTAGACCTGGCAGCCTGGATCTAGGGTTTGCCACACGATGGACGCACTTCCTGCTTGTCGGCCCATCCTTTCCCCCTCGCCTCTTCCCTGAGTGGTTGGGAGTGACGGGCCAGGTCCAGGGTGGCATGGGCCCACCCCACAAAGTATCCCAGCTCAGGCCCAGTGTCACTGTCCCTCCCCCCTCCCAGACAGGGATGTCCATCGCTTGGTGTTCCCTGCTGTGGGACTTCAGCATGCCGGTGTCTACAAGAGTGTCATCGCCAACAAGCTGGGCAAAGCGGCCTGCTATGCCCACCTATATGTCACAGGTGAGGCAGGCACCTTACTGGCCAATTGCATGCACAGCCTAGCCTCTGGCCTACCCAGGGGCTGGGTGAAGGCTGCCTCCCTTTGGTCCCCTGGGGAGCCATCCGGCCTTGCCCCAGCCCTGTGTCTGCCCCCCACCCCCAGCCCACTTCTCTGAGGCGTGGCAATCCCACAGAGCCATTGGGCCCTAAAGGACCCAGCAGATGCTTGACCTGTGGCTTTCAGATGTGGTTCCAGGCCCCCCAGACGGTGCCCCGCAGGTGGTAGCTGTGACTGGGAGGATGATCACCCTCACATGGAACCCCCCCAGGAGTCTGGACATGGCCATCGGTGGGTCAGGACCGCGCAGGGCTGTGGGAAGGGATGGGGGTGTGGACAGGGCAGGCTCGGTCAGGGGTGCCAAGGGAGCCAAGAGGGGAGGGCAAGGCCCAGGGAAGCATATGGGGAGTGATGGGAGTAAACGGAGTGCTGGGGGCATGGCCGGGAGCTGCCTTGCCTGTCTCCTCTCCATGGCAGGTGAAGCCCTTGCTCCAGGTCAGGATCCCTCTCTCCTCCTCTTAGAGGAATCGGGTGCTTGTGTCATGATCCTGGGAATATGCTCTTTTTTCCTGTCCATAATCTCTCCCTGCTCTGTGCCTCAGTTTCCCCACCTCAGATAGTAGCAGGGAATTGGGATACAAGTCAAGCTCCCTCCATGCCTATAACTGGACCCCATGCCTGGCACCTTGTTGGCTCTGAGTCTGGCCAGGCTAGTGGTTGGGCAAGAGCATACTGGGGTCAGGCAGAAGCAACATGAGAAACTGAGGCCGGTCCTCAGAGCAGACTAATGATGAGTTCCTGGGTCCTGAGCCAGCTGAAAGGGGGTGGGGGCACCCCAGCAATGCCCACCTCTAGCAGCTGCCTCCCTACCAGACCCGGACGCCCTGACCTACACTGTGCAGCACCAGGTGCTGGGCTCGGACCAGTGGACAGCTCTGGCCACGGGCCTGCGGGAGCCTGGGTGGTCTGCCACAGGCTTGCGTAAGGGCGTCCACCACATCTTCCGGGTCCTCAGCGCCACCATCAAGAGCAGCAGCAAACCCTCGCCCCCCTCTGAGCCTGTGCAACTGCTGGAGCACGGTGAGCCTGGGTGGTCTTATGAGGCGGGGGTTGGAGCTGCTTAACTGGGAAACTGGGTCCCCATGATGGAGGCTCAGGGGCTGGTCTGGACATGAGAGCTGTGATGGGAACAGCATGGCCAAGCGTGACCTTGACTGTCAGAGTGCTTGCTTCTCACTCCTGAAAGCAGTACTCACAATGGGTGGGGCTGAGGCTCTGGAGTCAGACAAGCTGGGGGTGCAGTCCCAGTTCTGCCACTTTCTGGCTGTGTTCTCTAGACAAATCGCTAAGCCTCTCTGAACCTCAGCTTCCTCATCTGTAAAAATGGAGCTCGCATGGTGACTGGGAGGATTAAAGGAGCGGTAGGTACTAGGGATCTGGCGTCAAGCCCAGCATAGCGCATGTGTTCTCCTCCTGCCAGGCCCGCCCCTGGAGGAAGCACCTGCTGTGCTGGACAAGCCAGACCTCGTGTATGTGGTGGAGGGACAGCCTGCCACTGTCACCGTTACCTTCAACCATGTGGAGGCCCAGGTCGTCTGGAGGAGGTGGGGCCCGTTTTTGCATGCCCCACTTTCCGCAAGTGGCAGTCCAACTCCGGCCATCCTGGCCTGACCTCCCTGTGGATGGATCCTGGGTGACCACCATATCATGTGTCCCTTAGCTGCCGAGGGGCCCTGCTAGAGGCGCGGGCAGGTGTGTATGAGTTGAGTCAGCCAGATGACGACCAGCACTGTCTTCGGATCTGCCGGGTGAGCCGCCGGGACATGGGGGCCCTCACCTGCACCGCCCGAAACCGCCACGGCACGCAGGCCTGCTCAGTCACACTGGCACTGGCAGGTGGGTGATAGCGAGCCTCCTTTCCTCTCTTCCCTCTGAGGCCCACAGCCCTCTCCTCACATCCTTACGGACACACTCCTGCCTGCCAGTCTGCGGTCCCCCGTCTCAGGCCTATCCATCTAATGGCCATAATAATACCAGTATTACTAATAACAGTAATAGGACTAATAAGTTATTTATCGAGCACCAATATGTGCTAGGCTCAGTGCTAAGTACCTTACTGTATTACCTCATTTAATATTTACATCAACCCTGCGAGATGAAAGTCAGTTACTCTCCCCATTTTACAGATGCAGAAACTGAGGCTCAGAGAGTGCCAAGTATCAGGTCCAAGGTCACACAATAAGTACAAGAGCTGGGATTCAAGCCCAGATGCCTAACTCCAGAGCCAGAGGGTACTCTTCGCTCCTGTGTTAAACACGACAGGAAATAGTACCTCGAATGTAACAAGAGCAAGTTGATTTACAAAAGAAAGAAGCCCAAGTGAGCACGTCTTATCACCAGACTCTCAGCTCTGGGGATCCTGACTGCTCTTTGCACGGCCTGTTGGGCAGAGCTTCCCAACCTTTGTAGTGAGGACCCTTTTTATAATTTCTCCTTCAAGGATGTAGTTGCTCAACCCCTAGCATACGTTAAGTAGTCATTGTCTTGTTTTTCGGTTTGTTAATTAAGTCTAGACTTATGTAACTGCCACTCAGAACTTCGGACCTGCGCCAGCCAAACAGTGTTACCTGCTGAGTAGATTCAATTCCAACCAAATGTAAAGAAAGTGACATTTTAGTTAGCACAGGCAAGCTCATCATGGGTAAATGTGCATTCTCTGTTGCTTTTTAAAAAATTGTTGAAATTCACTTGAAACCTTCCAGTCCTTTGACCTTCATGGAGCCTGCCTCCAACCCCCTCTCCCCCACCCTGGCTAGAAACCAGATTCCTAGAGGGGAGGGAAGGCGTCTTTACAGTGGAAGAGATAAGTAAGAGGAGGGTGTGTGAGGAAGAGATGGGGAAGCCACCTGGTCCCGCAGTGGATGGTGGATGGGTGGGGCCACAGATTGTGACTGAGAGAAACTGTGTCCCAGCCAGCCAGGGCTAGAACAGGCCTGGGGCTTGGATCTACACCCTCACCCACTGTGCCTCGCACCCCACCCCCAGGCAGGGCAAGCGGAATGGCTCCTTTACTCCACGTCTGCCCCACTGTAGCATCTTTTCCACTCTCAGGAAGTCCTCCCCTTTTATCTGTGTAAAACCAGGCTGTGCACCTGTGGCGGATGGTGGTCCCTGCCCAGTGCCCCTGCTCTTCCCTCAGGGCCCAATCACTCCCACTCCCCCAAAAGCCATGATCCTCAAACATGCTCTGGAGGGGAGCACCAGGAAGTCACCGGCTCCTCTGCAAAGCACTTCGTAATATTTATTTAATTCCATCTTGAGAATTAGAAGCCACTTTATAAGGAAATAGCATCATCGCATGATATCTGTAGAGAATATAATTACAGTCACACGTGGGAGAACTAAGCTGAGAATTGGTATTGAACCCTATCTTGCCATCTCCATTTAAATATTTAAATAAGATTCAGAGATAAAACTTAAAGACAGAGGCATTGCCATTGTGCACTTGATTCAGGGTCACAGGCGGAGCGCCCTGCAGGGCCCAGGACTGTAAAGTCAGAGCCCTCGGTGGAACTGTGCAGAAGAGCGATCACCCACAGGGGGCAGCATCGAGCCACTCCTCAGCAGCCCATTAATGCAGTGAGGGAAGAGGCTCAGGCTGGCCAGTACTGATTTTTCAAGAGCGGCAGGAAAGCCAGATTTCTTTTGTGTGTGAAAATCTCCTAATTTGAAAGCTGGCAGATAAACAGAGAAGGTCAAACAAAGCAAGCCTGCATCTTCTGGCTTAGGTTTTCTAAGATTTGGAGAACATCACGTATGGATTTACAGGGAGAGCGCTTGGTGCAGGCAAGGAACTCTGGTGTGCCCAGGGGCCACGTTTGAGAACCCCAGTGGGTGAGGTGCTGGGGCTCTAGGAGGTGGGTGGGTGGGGTCTGATGAGCCAATGGCTGAGGGAGGGGTTGGAGAGGGGCTGAGGAGGCAGGCCCTCGTGACTCCAACATCCTGTCCCCCTTCCTTCCCTACTCCCACCCTATGTGTTTCAGAGGCCCCCCGGTTTGAGTCCATCATGGAGGACGTGGAAGTGGAGGCTGGGGAAACTGCTCGGTTTGCTGTGGTGGTTGAGGGGAAACCACTGCCGGACATCATGTGGTACAAGGTCAGAGGGTGATGAAGGCCTCAGGGGAGTCTAGCCTGGGGCTGGCCAGGAGCCTGGGAGGAGGGAGGAGGGGTTTCCTGAGCATGTGGGAGGGGTCCCGTTGGCTTTGGGAGAAGGGGAACCCAGACAGAAGAGCAAAGGTGTTGCCCAAAGTGCAGTTAGGAGACGGAAGTGGGACCCAGGGTGCTGGGAGATGCTGGTGGGGGTTTGAAGAACCAGGGGACAAATTGGGGGGTGCAGGACTATTAGTGAGAGAGATAAGGGTGGAGCCAATTCTGGGTCCTGGGAGAAGCGAGGCCCCTGGGGCTGAGGGGTTCCTGGCTCTGAGGTAGGAGGGAGATGGTGTCTCTGGCATGGAGGTGAAGCTAGGTCCCAGGTGGAGGCGAAGCCAGGCCCAGGCTGGAGGTGACAGCCAACTCTGTAGGATGAGGTGCTGCTGACCGAGAGCAGCCACGTGAGCTTCGTGTATGAGGAGGCAGAGTGCTCCCTGGTGGTGCTCAGCACGGGGGCCCAGGATGGCGGCGTCTATACCTGCACAGCCCGGAACCTGGCTGGAGAAGTTTCCTGCAAAGCAGAGTTGGCTGTGCATTCAGGTGGGCTGAAATTCCAGGAGAGAAGGGCAAAGTGCTTACCCCCAGGAAGTGAGCCCCTGGCCAAGTCACTCATCTGGCTGTATGCTCTTTGACCCCCTACATCCACCAGCCCCAGCATCGCCCCCCCAGGCCCCTAACATTCTTGCTGCTCTTCTGTCTCCTCCATCTGCCCTGCCCTGCCTGTCCCAGTTTCTGCCCTCATTCCTCTCTCACCCTCCCCATCTAACGCCAAGCGTCTCTTCCCCAGCTCAGACAGCTATGGAGGTGGAGGGGGCTGGGGAAGATGAGGAGCAGCGAGGAAGGAGACTGAGTGACTTTTATGACATCCACCAGGAGATTGGCAGGTGTGGGGCGAGGAGGGGGTGTGGTGTCTGGGGGGCCAAGAGCAGCTGGGTCTGAGGGTGGGAGGGTGTGGAGAGCCAGGGCTGCAGTGGTGCCTGAATCCCAACCTCTCCCTGTGTCATGTACCCAGGGGTGCCTTCTCCTACCTGAGGCGTGTGGTGGAGCGTAGCTCTGGCCTGGAGTTTGCGGCTAAGTTCATCCCCAGCCAGGCCAAGCCAAAGGCATCAGCGTGGCGGGAGGCCCGGCTGCTGGCCCGGCTTCAGCATGACTGTGTCCTCTACTTCCACGAAGCCTTCGAGAGGCGTCGGGGACTGGTCATTGTCACCGAGCTGTATCCTGGGACAGACAGGCTGTGTGTCTGGGGGACATGTGGCCTGAATGACTGGTCCTTGTAACAGCCAATTAGCAGTGTGTTTCACACTTTACAAAGTGGTCCCATTGACACTTGGGAGGGGCTGACTTCCTTTACAAAATGTGCCCATTTATAGTTGGGAGTTCTGAAAGAATCTTATAAATACTTCACAGAGCGGGCTCTGGAGACTTCTGGGAAAAACAACATTTTTTAGTCCATTTTTTTTTTAGCTTAAACTTACATAGCCCTTAATGTGTGCCTAAAAGTTTTACAAAAACTAACTAATTTAATTCTCATGGAATTTTATCATCCCCATTTTACAGAGGATGAAACTGAGGTGCAGAGAGATTAAGTAACTCACTTGAAGTCACACAGCTAGCAAAAGGCATGTGATTTTTATCACGAAATGCAGTACAGTATATCTGGACATCATCAATACTTGGCTTTATTTGGAGGCTCTTTCCATAAAGAATGGATTTTAGCCTTGCATGAGAGCTATGGTTAAACAAAGCACTCTGTGGTAAGGATGCTGGGGGGTTGGCTTGTCACTCCCTCTAGCAGAGTGACCATGTCCTTCACAGCAGCATCCCAGTCTGCACTGTTAATACCCAAACCTCAGCAAAATGACCAATTATTATGTGTCATAGACCTTCTAGGCTATTGAATAGAATCAAGAGATTCCATCGACAGTCAACAAAATTCTACTCTAACTTGATCCTTGTAAATACCTCATGGGGTGGGCGAGAGGAGATATCTCCATTTTACACTTGAAGGAACCTAGGCTCAGAGAGGTTAGGCAGAGGTTTGCCTGAGTTCCCACACCAAGTGAGAGTTCAAACAGGGTTGTCCCATCTGTGTACCCAGAGGATGGGGAAGTGTGAAGACACAGTCACTAAATGGTGTCAGATACACTTTAAGGGGAAGGAGAGAACCCTGTGCTGAGCTGGGATCTGACTTGAGCTGTGGGTGGAGGGCACTGCCCAGGGAGGGCCAGACGGTTGGCACTGGTCACTATTCTCCTTAATCCAGGACCTAGCTGCACAGAGGAGCTGCTGGAGCGAATGGCCAGGAAACCCACCGTGTGTGAGTCTGAGGTGAGGGCAGTGGGTGGTAGGAGTTAGGTTGGGCACTAGCGTTCACCCCCCTGAGCTCTGAGAACTGAGGGGTGGCTCCTGGGCATGCCATCTGTGCCCATGAATAGACCAGGAGTAGTCGGGGAGAGCGCTGTCAGGCCGGCGGCAGAGCCTCCTTCCCCCATCAGACCAGACCCCAACCTGGGACTTGCACTGTCCTCTGTTAATCTCAGCGGACCCACCCTGGCTCCTGACTGTGGTTTCTTAATCTTCCTCACGTAAACATTCCTCAAACATTTCTCCCAGAAGGAGCGCCACCTGGACTCCATTCGGTCTCACTGGTGTCCTGCCACGTAGAGCTGTACACGTTGTGCACTGCACAGTTCTATTTATTATAATGTAAATGGCTTTCTTCTATAGTTATGCTGTGCCTGAGCTGTGTAGCTGTACATGAAAGTCCTGGACCTCAGCCCCCAAATCTGTTTCAACCCCCTCCACCAGCCATCTGAAGGCCACTTTCCAGGCATGGCTTGACCTCTTGCCACAGCCCTGGTGGTAATCAATGTAATACCCCACCCTTCTCCCATGGACTCTGGGCCACCTGTTTCCACAGATCCGGGCCTACATGCGGCAGGTGCTAGAGGGAATCTGCTACCTGCACCAGAACCATGTGTTACACCTGGATGTCAAGGTGAGGTGCAGGTAGGGGTGGGAAGCAGATGGCCCCTGGGGAAGCCAGGCCTCTTCACTCACCTCCCATACCTCGCCTTGTGTCCTGTAGCCTGAGAACCTGCTGCTATGGGATGGCGCAGAGGGTGAAGAGCAGGTGAGGATCTGTGACTTTGGGAATGCCCAGGAGCTGACTCTAGGAGAACCCCAGTACAGCCAATATGGCACACCTGAGTTCGTGGCGCCTGAGATTGTCAACCAGACCCCTGTGTCTGGCGTCACTGACATCTGGTAATGTTGGCATACTGAGCTGCTGGGGTCGGCCAGGGAAGCTGCCCTCAGTGCCACGCTGGGGACTTGCTCACTGGCAGAGAGGAGCTTGACTAAGCCCAGATTCCTTTTCTGACAGTCAACTTACAGGTCACTTGCCCACAGTTACTACCTGCCCCTCATCAATCAGAGATGACCCAGTCACTCAAGGCCTCAGGCCTGTTAGTCCTTGGTTCCTTGTCTCCCCTGGTGGTGGGCCTCCCTCTCTGCAGCCACTTCCCCTCCCTGCAGTGAGGCAGGCACCTGTCTGTTGGTTCCCAGACTCATGGCTTCCTGGGCTGGCCCTGCCATGACCCTTGACCTCTCCAGGGATGTCTGGAACTCCGGGTTTAGAGTCCTCCCTGAAAGAGGCGCCCCTATGTCTGTTTGTCCATGACTATGTTCACAGGGAGGACACTTCTCACTAGATTCATGGTAGCTGAGACTGCCCACTTCTGGTAGGAGGTAGGCTGTCCCCTCACTAACCTACTCTCCTTTCCCCACAGGCCTGTGGGTGTCGTTGCCTTCCTCTGGTAAGGACCTCTCTGTACTCAGGACCTCTGTCTCCAACGGTCTCTTAGCAGGTCCACCCGTAACATTTGCATGGCCTGGGGCTAGAGAGCACTTGGGGATCTGCAGTCCATCCCTTCTCCTCCTCTCCCCCGCCCCCACTCCTTCCTGCATGGCAAGGGACCCCACGTGCATGAATGTGGACACCCCCAGCCTGTGTGTCTAAGTCTGTCCACACCACAGCCCTCCATGAGGGGTGGGAACACTGGCTGGATGGAGAGAGGCCAGTGCAGGCTCAGTACCATCCAGGTGGGAACTACAAGGTCCTGACTGTCCATCAGGGACTAGAAGGGGTAGGCTCAGGCTCAATGGGGCATATCCCCTGGGCATAGACTCCTTACCTCAAAGACAGGCCGTGGCTGGAGGAGGGACCGAACAGGTCCTCTAAAGCACAAGCCTAGGGCAGTACTGCCTCCCCACCTGTGCTGGGGGTGGTCGGGGAGGACAGGCGAGAATCCGAAAGACCACCCCTCTGCCCAGATTCACCCAGCCTTCTCTGGCCCCATAGCCACAGGGCATCCACCTGTCCCCAGCCCTATGTCCCCACAGGCATCCCGTCATCACTGCCTGAGCCCCAGGGCCCTACCTACCTCTCACTCTGCCCTCTCTACCCCTACAGTCTGACGGGAATCTCCCCGTTTGTTGGGGAAAACGATCGGACAACGTTGATGAACATCCAAAACTACAATGTGGCCTTTGAGGAGACCACATTCCTGAGCCTGAGCAGGGAGGCCCGGAGCTTCCTCATCACAGTGCTGGTGCAGGACCAGCTGTGAGTGTGAGGGCCTGAGGGGGTCGCCCACCTGCAGAGTCCCCTCATGCCAACCCTTACCGCTGCCCAAGCCTCTGCCTTTAGATGTTCAATCCTCCAAACATTTATTGACTGCCTGAATTAATGAATGATAAATCTCTGCTTAATTCTCATTCCTTTACAGGAGGCCTACCGCAGAGGAGACCCTGGAACATCCTTGGTTCAAAGTGAGTCTAGTTCTGCAAAGTCATGGTGGAAGAGGCAGAGGGAGAGAGAATGTTATTAATAACTCCATTTATTGAGTACCTACTGTGTGCAGTTACCATGATAGGCATTTTATATACTTATGATCTAGCAGCCTCATAATAGCTCTGCAAAGAAAGGTGTTACTCCCCTTTGGTTGATAAAGAAATGGAGGCTTACGTTGGGATACCATGGACTCCAAGGCATGGGTCTGGACCCTCCCCCATCCCGGGCGTCCTCGTCAGGGCTCTCCCTGGCTCCTGAGACCAGCCCTGGTCCTTCTCACTCTTGTGCGCCCACCTCTGTCCTGCACATACTGTGGTTGGTAGGTGGCCTGGCTTCTTGGCTTTAAGCTCTGTGTGGGCAAAGTTCTTACTCATTCATCTTCAAACCCCAGCACCACAGGACACAGTGCTGTGTGAGGGCCGAGGTTCAGCAAATGACCTAGAAAGAGCAACTGAATAAACTATCCAGTGAGCATGTGCTGGATCAACTGAAGGCTGAGGTCATTCTCGTATCTGTCCCTGGAGACACGAGCCTTGTTTCCCAGATCAGAAATGAGCTCCAAAGAGGACAGCCTGGGTGGTTGGCTGAGGGAAGCATCTGTTTTGGTCTGGCCCACCAAGACAGCAGATGTCTGAGGTGCTGGTTCTACATGGAGACAGATGGTGAGCTGGGCAGCAGGGCCCAGGTCAGGGACCTAAGCACAGGCTTCCTAAGGCAGTCAATGTGCCAGAACAGAGCCTCGAGCCCTGGTGAAAGCCCACCCCACGAGCCACCAATTTTCAGCCTCTCCTGTTAGGTTCGGGGAATTTGTCCACACGTGGGCACCTTGGCTGAGGGAGTTGTGATAGATCTTGGGGGTCCCCTTACCCCAGCAGCCTGGACTCGATGCTGCTCAGTCCACTGTCCATTCCTGTGGACTTTGTTTCTCCACTGAGGGTCTAGATTGACAGAGGACTTTCCCTCAGTCTCTCTTTCCTGGGTTTGCAGACACAGGTAAAGGGCGCAGAGGTGAGCACAGATCACCTGAAGCTGTTCCTCTCCCGGCGGAGGTGGCAGGTGAGTTTGGCTGAGCCCAGCTCTGTGCCTTCCACCTTCTTTCTTATTCTGCAGCCTTTTCTAACCCTACCTTTTTTCTATCATGTGTCCTCACTTCCTGCTCACCTATCTTCATCTGCTTTTTATTCTCTCAACTCCCAGCTTCCCCTATGTCCCCCGACCCTCCGCCTGCCTTAGGCCTTTTCCCTCAGAGCAGACGAAGGCCCGAGTGGGTCAGTCCGGCTCCAGGAGTCTCTGAGCTCTGACTCTAGTACTCTGTCTCCAGCGCTCCCAGATCAGCTACAAGTGCCACCTGATGCTGCGCCCCATCCCTGAGCTGCTGCGGGCACCCCCGGAGCGGGTGTGGGTGGCTGTGCCCAGAAGACCACCCACCAGTGGGGGGCTCTCATCTTCCTCGGACTCCGAAGAGGAGGAGTTGGAGGAGCTGCCCTCAGTGCCCCGACCACTGCAGCCTGAGTTCTCAGGCTCCCGTGTGTCCCTTACTGACATTCCCACGGAGGATGAGGCCCTGGGGACCCCAGAGGCTGGGGCTGCCACCCCCATGGAGTGGCAAGAGCAGGGAAGGGCCACCTCTCAGGACCAGGAGGCTCCCAGCCCTCAGGCCCTCCCCTCCCCAAGCCAGGAGCCCCTGGCGGGGCCCAGCCCCCTGCGGGGAGAACTCCGGAGGGGCAGCTCAGCTGAGAGCGCCCTGCCCCGGGCCGGGCCGAGGGAGCCGGGCCGGGGCCTGCAAAAGGCAGCATCTGTGGAGCTGCCACAGCGCCGGAGCCCCAGCCCGGGGGCCACCCGCCTGACCCGGGGAGGCCTGGGTGAGGGCGAGTATGCCCAGAGGCTGCAGGCCCTGCGCCAGCGGCTGCTGCGGGGGGGCCCTGAGGATGGCAAGGTCAGCGGCCTCAGGGGTCCCCTGCTAGAGAGCCTGGGGAACCGTGCCCGGGACCCCCGGCTGGCACGGGCTGCCTCCAGTGAGGCAGCACCCCGACACCAGCCTCCCCCCGAGACTCGGGGCCTGCAGAAGAGCAGCAGCTTCTCACAGGGTGAGGCAGAGCCCCGGGGCCGGCACCGCCGTGCTGGGGCACCCCTTGAGATCCCTGTGGCCCGGCTTGGGGCCCGCAGACTGCAGGAGTCTCCCTCCTTGTCTGCCCTCAGTGAGACCCAGCCACCCAGCCCTGTACGGCCCAGTGCCCCCAAACCCAGTGTCCCAAACCCAGTGCCCCAAGTCTCCAAAACTTTCACCACACACCCAATGATACTCTGTCCTTGGCACCCCAGCAGCCTGCCCAGAAGAAGGCCCCAGAGTCTGCTGGGTAGAAGCAATCCAGCCCCCAAGCTACATGCAGCCCCCCCTGGCTCTGCAAACCCCAGCTGACCCCCTCACACCCTATGCCCAGATCATACAGTCACTGCAGCTGTCAGGCCAGGGGCAAAGCCTCCCACAGGGCCCCGCCACACCTCCAACGGAGCCCAAGTCCCACCCGGCTGTGTTCGCCAGGGTGGCCTCCCCAGCTCGGGGAGCTTCCGACAAACGTGTGCCTTCAGCGGCGGCTCACCCAGTGCCAGCCGAGAAAGCCCAGGTCCCCACGGTGCCCCGCAGGCCAGGTAGCAGTCTTAGCAGCAGCATCGAGAACCTGGAGTCAGAGGCCGTGTTCGAGGCCAAGTTCAAGCGCAGCCGGGAGTCGCCCCTGTCGCGGGGGCTGCGAATGCTGAGCCGCTCACGCTCGGAGGAGCGCGGCCCCTTCCGCGGGGCGGAGGAGGACGGCATGTACCGGCCCAGCCCGGCGGGCACGCCGCTGGAGATGGTGCGACGGCCCGAGCGCTCCCGCTCCGTGCAGGACCTCAGGGCGGTCGGGGAACCCGGCCTCGTCCGCCGCCTCTCGCTGTCGCTGTCCCAGCGGCTCCGGCGAACCCCGCCTGCGCAACGCCACCCGGCCTGGGAGACCCGCGGCGGGGACGGGGAGAGCTCGGAGGGCGGCAGCTCGGCGCGGGGCTCCCCGGTGCTAGCGGTGCGCAGGCGGCTCAGCTCCACACTGGAGCGGTTGTCCAGCCGCTTGCAGCGCAGCGGCAGCAGCGAGGACTCGGGGGGCGCGTCGGGCCGCAGCACACCGCTTTTCGGACGGCTGCGCAGGGCCACGTCCGAGGGCGAGAGTCTGCGGCGCCTGGGCCTCCCCCACAACCAGCTGGCCGGCCAGGCTGGCGCCACCACTCCTTCTGCGGAGTCCCTGGGCTCGGAGGCCAGTGCCACATCAGGTGGCTCAGGTGAAGAGGGGCAGAGTGGCACTGAAGTGTGAACAAGTGTGAGTGGGCTAGGGATGCAGGGCTGAAATGACAGGTGCAAGGTGCGGAAGAGGTGGGCAGCGCTGGACAGTGGCTCTGGGAGGAGGAGAGGGCCAGGGACACCCACTAGAAAGAGGCTGAAGAGGTGCTGGAGGCCCTGAGGATGCAGTTGGCGGGGCTGGAGCGGCTGGAGGCTGAGGGGCAGAGGCTGGAGTGGAAGCAGGCAGGGGCCAAAGCTGGGTGTTCTCTGCGTCTCTGGGCTGAGGGCTGCGGGGAGGTGGGAGCTGTCTGGTACTGGCTGGGCAGGTGCTCAGGCCCCTGGGTCTACACAGCTCCTGGAGAAAGCCGAAGCCGTCTTCGCTGGGGCCTCTCTCGGCTACGGAAGGACAAGGGGTCATCACAGCCAAACCTCTCTGCCAGTGTCCAGGAGGATTTGGGTCACCAATATGTGCCCAGCGAGTCAGGTAAGAGAGGCCTGCTGGGTGACTAGGCCCTTCCCGCCCCAGGGAAAATTCCTAGCTAGGTGGGAGATGGCCATCTCCAGGAGCCCTGGCAGTGGTGGAAGGGGCTTTGAGTCAGGAAAACAGCAATAGCAGCAGCTGCCATTAATTAGCAATACAAAGTGTCATTAAACACTTTACCAGCACTGCCCTACTCAACCCTCCCACAGTGCTGAGGAACTATTGGTATCAAGTCTGCATTTTACAGGTGAGGAAACAGAGGCTCAGCCATGCCATGTAAGCAGTTTATGGAAGGCACAGAGCTGGTAGTAAGTGTGACCCTGTGCAGCCAGACCCCGGAAGCAGCTTTGGGACACCATACTGCCTATCTTTGGCTAGCCTCCTCCCTCATGAGAAAGTCTAGAAGGTTTCTGTAACTGGGTGTAGTTCTGAAGGAGCTCAGGGTATGGCTCCCCTGTCCCCACAGCCCCCATGCTGATGTGTGCATGCTCGAACGTGCATGCAAAGACATTCCTTCTCTCCCATCCTAGAGGCCCACAATCTGGTCCGTGCCCCCAAGTCTCCATTTCGCCTGACTACCCCTCCCTGGCCCCCCTGCCCTGTGGAAGGCACTTCCTTCAGGGGGGAGGGGAACATGGGATATGCCCTGGTTTGTTTCTCTACCCAGGTGTCCTGGGCTACAGAGAGGCAAGTATTCCCCACTTCAGGTTACCCCAATCCCTCACCTGAAAATGGGGCATTACTCAAGGACGACACACAAAGGCTTCGAGAGGCCAGGTTTCCCAGATCGGGATGCAGAAAAGAGCAGGCCCACCAAGCCAGGCCATGTGCAGGGCCTTTATCAGTCACCAGCTCTGTTCTCCAGTTTCCTGATAAAACTGCTCAGAACCGTTCCAGCCATGCCTTAGCTGGGCTTGAGGTGATTGTGTCTGGCCTTGGCCAGGGGAGCTGAGGCATCTTTCTTGAGGTAGTGGGCAGTGGGGGCTGTAGTAAGGGAAGAGGAGGTGGGGAGGCCAGTTGGTGAAGGCAGGGGGTGGAGAAGAAGAGGGAATGAGACAGAGAGAGGGAAGCCAGCACAGAGGTCTGGGGACAGCTGATCCCTTCCCATCTGGGACCTCCCTCCCAGGTTTGTTTTGCTTGTGCAGCTGATTTCCTGCTGATGCAGTGTGCCCTTACCTCATCTTCTCCCCCCTCCCTGCAGAAGAAGGCTGTCCCATGTTCACTTTACCAACTAAACTAGCCCCTGGGGGATGGAGGTAGGACTGGCAGCAGGGCCAGGGTCACCTTTCGCCTCTCTTCCTGGCCTCCCTCTCTCTCCCTCTTACCCAGCACCCTCACTTGGTCTGGAGGTAGCCATTGACGAAATACGTTCGTTCTATGTTGTTGGACCCTCAGTGTGGGACTCTCAGTGTGGGACCCCTCCTTGGGGAACATGAGTGCAGTGGGCAGGCATGATGCTGTCCTGTCCATCCACTCCCACTGAGCATTCTTCTCCTCCTGCCCAGCTCACCCCAACCCCTACTCCCTCCTGGTCCTTCAGACAGGCAGCAGCTGGGGCTCCCAAGGGTATCTGTGCCCACATGAAAAAAATCCACCCACCCATACCTACCCCTAGTGGCCAGAATCAGATTGGGATATTTCTAAGGAGACGTGCCCAGAGCAGGAATGCTCGTCCTTATAGGATTAAGGAGCCACAGACTGGGTGCACTAGGGCAGAGACCTTGGCCTATCTGCACCCTGGCCATGGCCCATTCAGCAGCCAGCTGAGAAGCCAGCATTGCTGAAACAGTTTCTTTCTCTAGGAGTCTTCGCCTGGCTCTCTACTAGGCATATTAACAAGTTCATAATCATAACAACAGCAAGAGTTAACTTGAGACTTATTATTATATCTTAGAGACGCATGATAAACACTTTCTGTGCTTCTTGTAATTCTAACAACTCTGTGAGCTTGGCGTTATTCTTTTCTTCAATTTACAGGCAAGACATGGTCCAAGGTCATGCAGTCACTGTCTCTTGCCCCTTCAAAAGCTCTCACCACTTAGCTGACCTGAAGGATTATCAGAAGGTCTAGATGAGGGGAAGAGGAGGCTGACACACTTGCGGGCTCTGCCCGTTTTGCCTTGACTTCAGATCTTTCGAGACTGCATATTTTGATTGAACATTACGTTCAACCTCAGGAGTCTCAGTTCCGGGCACCAGCTCCGCTCACTTGCCCTGTGGTGCCCCAGAGGGAGTGGGTATGGCCAGATCTTAACCATTGCAGTTTTTCAATATTTATTTATTTTTATTTTATTTAATGAATGTGTATAAGAGCACTTAAACGTAGTGCCAGGCCCTGCTCTAAGTGGTTCACAAACATAGGAGGTGACTACCAAGTATCTTCAATGGTCAGTGAAAGAGGAAAAGATTCACACAGTGAATGTCGGGGGAGAATGATGCTCGCCCCAGAGAACATCAGCATGGGGTTCTACTTTCTGCATCTGATTGGGAAGATACAACCTTTCGCTCGGCTCCCCAGCTCTCACACAGATCCTCCCCTCCCTCGTCGGTAAGTGAGCCGGGTCCCCTCAGACCCATGGCTGTCTGCTCTCCCTCCAGACTTCCCCCCAGTCTTCCACATCAAACTCAAGGACCAGGTGCTGCTGGAGGGAGAGGCAGCCACCCTGCTCTGCCTGCCAGCAGCCTGCCCTGCACCCCACATCTCCTGGATGAAAGGCAAGTAGATTACTTCTTCTCAGAGAGGGACATAGGCAAGTGGCCACAAGGCCTGCAGATGCTTGGGGTGGGGGGCGTGGCAACCGAGGGGGACCGGAGGACCACATGGGCAGCTCCACTCAGCAGCCCTTCTTGCCCCTCCTTGCCCCCAGATAAGCAGTCCCTGCGGTCAGAGCCCTCGGTGATCATCGTGTCCTGCAAAGACGGGCGGCAGCTGCTGAGTATCCCCCGGGCGGGCAAGCGGCATGCTGGGCTCTATGAGTGCTCAGCCACCAATGTCCTAGGCAGCGTCACCAGCTCTTGTACCGTGGCTGTAGCTCGTGAGCCTGGGACAGGGACCAAGGAGGGCAGTGATGGGGGGTGTTGGGGCAGGGCTAGATTGGCCCTAAACAGGAACTTAGGGGCTCACTGGGGCTCCCCTCCTTTTGCCAGGTGTCCCAGGAAAACTAGCTCCTCCCGAGGTGCCCCAGACCTACCAAGACACAGCGCTGGTGCTCTGGAAGCCAGGAGACAGCAGGGCACCCTGCACGTACACGCTGGAGCGGCGGGTGGATGGTGAGGGCCCGCGGAGGCTGGTGAGGGGAGAAGGGAGCAGGTGGAAGGTGGAGAAGCCTGGAGACAAGTGCCCTTCCCTGGCAGAGGTCCCGTCCCTGGGCTCCTTACAGAAAGCACTAGGAGCTTGGGCCACTCCTTCTGTGACCTCAGCCTCTCCCTCATGCCGCCTGCAGGGGAGTCATCCTGGCACCCCGTGAGCTCAGGTATCCTTGACTGTTACCACAACGTGACCCACCTACCAATCGGTGTGACCGTGAGGTTCCGTGTGGCCTGTGCCAACCGCGCTGGACAAGGGCCTTTCAGCAACCCTTCTGAGAAGGTCTTCATCAGGGGCATGCAAGGTCAGTGGAGTGGGGGGGACAGAGAAGGAAGGGGACCCTGAACCCATGGTCCACCTCCTCAGAGCACCATGGTTTCGCCTCCAGGGGTGCCATAATCATGATTTCCTTTCTCTCCACTTAGATTCCTCAGCTCTGTCACCGGCTGCTCACCAAGATGCCCCTGTTACCTCAGGGCTAACCAGGGCCCCACCTCGACTCCTCTACCTCACCTAGCCTCCCCCAGCCCCACTGCGGCCCCTGCTCCCCCAGGCCCCAATCAGCTATTTTCAGCCCTTCATCTCCCCCACAGACCCCCGGCCAGGCCTTGTCCTCACTCAAGGCTGTGGGTCCACCGCCCCCAAACCCCCCCACCTGAAAGCACAGGGACCTGCAGGCTGCCTTGTAAGCCAAGGCCCCATCCACCCAGTGCCCATGTTCCCTGAGTGAGCCCGGGTCTTCCGTCCTGGCCGCTGGGACCCCGACCGCCAACCTCCACCCCTCAAGCTGGTTAAACTAAGTGTCTTCCTCTCTCCTTGTATGGTGACTTCCTTTGTGTCTGCACCACCAGCCTGAACCCCCAGCCCCTGAGCCCCCTCCTGAGCCCACCAAGGTAACTGTGCGGACCCTCAGCCCAACCAAGGAGGTGGTCAGTCCCCCCGGGGGTGGTCCCCCCACCTCTCCAGGGCCAGGGCCGGAGGGCACCACTCTTCGGCAGGGCCTCCCTCAGAAGCCCTACACCTTCCTGGAGGAGAAGGCCAGGCAAGCAGGGCCCGGGGAAGGAAGGAGGGCAGAGGGGGGAGTGGGAGGAGCATAAGGGACACAGGGATCAGGGAGAAGACCAGACTGCCCGGCCAGGGTTGGGGAGGTGCTGAGATCTGGGTCCTCAGTACTACTGAGTTCAAATTTTCTCTGGGCCAGGCACTGTGCTAAGCTCTGTAACCATATGATCTCATTTAATCCTCACAACTTGGAGAAGGAGCCACTGCATTATTATCATCATCACCCATTTCACAGATGGGAAAACTGAGGTTAGACAGGTTATGGGATTTGCCTAAGGTTCAGAGCCACTGAGTGGTAGAACTGAGACGAACCCAAATCGCTAAGATTGAACTCCAGAGCCCATACTTGGAACCACTGCTTTCTTGCCTCCCGGGCTCCCTGCTCCCCTTACCCCGTTAGCCTGCACAATGGAGGTGTCCCCCTGTCTCCTCTGAGCCTGTGGTGTTCCTCTAACACATAGGGGCCGCTTTGGTGTAGTGCGCTCATGCCGGGAGAATGCCACCGGGCGGACGTTCGTGGCCAAGATCGTGCCCTATGCTGCCGAGGGCAAGAGGCGGGTCCTGCAGGAGTACGAAGTGCTGCGCACCCTGCACCACGAGCGGCTCATGTCGCTGCACGAGGCCTACATCACCCCACGTTACCTTGTGCTCATCACTGAGAGCTGCGGCAACCGGGAGCTCCTCTGTGGGCTCAGCGACAGGTAGCTGGGCACTCGGGGGGAGTAGGGAGCAAGCAAGATTGGAGGAGCTGGGCTGAGATATCACCTGCCTCCCCTGGGCCCACCCCAGATTCCGATATTCGGAGGATGACGTGGCCACCTACGTGGTGCAGTTGCTACAAGGCCTGGACTACCTCCACGGCCGACACGTGCTACACCTGGACATCAAGCCGGACAACCTACTGCTGGCCCCTGACAACGCCCTCAAGATCGTGGACTTCGGCAGTGCCCAGCCCTACAACCCCCAGGCCCTGCGGCCCCTCGGCCACCGCACGGGCACGCTGGAGTTTATGGGTGAGGGCACCATGACAGCTAGGGTAGGGGGTTGAGGTACTGTCAAAAGGGCAGCAGCCAGAGCTCACCCCACTTCACCCACATATGTGCCATTTATTGAGTGCTTACTGTATGCAAGCAATGAACAAAGTCCCTTGCGTAGGTTTTTATTTTTTCCAATTTATAATAGTGCTGGAGATTTGCATAACATTACCCCCATTTTACAGATAAGAAAACAGTCATAGAGAGGTTATTTGTCCAATATCAGACAGTTTTTAATGGTCAAGCCAGAATTTGATAAAGCTGGAAAGATAGGAGAATCAATGATTGATTTATAAAAATAAGGAAAATCAGCTACCATTTAGCTACCTGCTAAATACTTTATGTTCATTATCTCTATTCCTTAGAGTTATTCTGCAAGCCATACTTTACAAATGAAAACATAGAAAGACAGACAGATTTAGTACATTGCCCAGGGTCTTATAGTTAGAAGGGGCAGGCCTGGAATTAGGGCCAGCCAGGCCAATATCAAAGGCTCTTAATCTTTGCGTTAGCCAGACTCTTTGTGAATGGCCTCCCTACCTCTGAGTTGATCCAAGGGAGCCAGTGACCCTGGTTCTCAGTAACTCTGTAGTTCTGGGAACCCCCACCATTGGTGCCTGATTCTTCAGATGACCCACATCTTTCCTGGGGGCCACCCCACTCCCATCCTGCCTGCTGTCATCCAGGGCCTGCTGCTCTGGTTGGACCTATAGTCTGGTGACCTGGGCATTGTCCTGCTCCTCAAGCCCCCAGGGGCCTCCCCTGCCTCTCTCTACTTCCCCGCCACCAGGAAACTGGTTCGACTTGGCCTCTGTCTCCTGTCAGCTCCTGAGATGGTGAAGGGAGAACCCATCGGCTCTGCCACAGATATCTGGGGAGTGGGTGTGCTCACTTATATCATGTGAGTGCCCCCAAGACCCACTTCTGCCTACACCCTCTGCTCCCTCCCCACCTGCCCAGTACACATGTGAATGTGCATATGCATGCACACACGTGTATGTGCATAGGTACAGGCAGCCCTGTCCTTCAGTGCCGTGCCCCTCAGAACCCCCACACTGATGTCCCCTTGGACCTGTGAGTTGACCCTCAGTTCACGTGTGTCAACTCAACTTTATCCCCCACAGGCTCAGTGGACACTCTCCGTTTTATGAGCCAGACCCCCAAGAAACAGAGGCTCGTATTGTGGGAGGCCGCTTTGATGCCTTCCAGCTATACCCCAACACCTCCCAAAGCGCCACCCTCTTCTTGCGAAAGGTCCTCTCAGTACACCCTTGGTAAGTGGGCCCCACGCCTGCCAACCCCTCAGCATTTCCTGCCTCTGGCCTTGGACTGCCCTGGCCCAGCCTATGCCTAAGATCCCCAAACTCCTCCCCTGCTCCCAAGAATACACTGTTGCTACTAATACACTGTTGCCCACCATTTAAAGCTTATAAGAGCCCTGTGACATAGGCAGAATCACTGTCCCCATTCCAGAGATTGGGAAACTGAGCCTCAGAGTTGCCCAAGGTCACTCGCTAGGGATGAATCCAGTACTGGGACTCTGATCATGGGGGCACAGAACCCTGCCCTGCTCCAGGCCATCCCTCTAGGCTCACCATCCTTGGCCTGGCCTGGCAGGAGCCGGCCCTCCCTGCAGGACTGCCTGGCCCACCCGTGGCTTCAAGACGCCTACCTGATGAAGCTGCGCCGCCAGACACTCACCTTCACCACCAACCGGCTCAAGGAGTTTCTGGGTGAGCAGCGGCGCCGTAGGGCCGAGGCCGCCACCCGTCACAAGGTGCTGCTCCGCTCCTACCCAGGCAGCCCCTAGCGGCTCGGACCACAGCCTGGCCCCGGGCCTCCACTCGGGGCTCCTGCTGATAACGCGGGACATTCCAGGGCCCACACTGAGCCGGGTGGGCCCGGGGCTTCGGACACCACCAGCAGCAACATCCGGCCGGGCTATTTACCTCATGGATCTGTGGGGACAGAGGCCCCAGGCTTTGGCCAATGCCACCAGGCCAGAGCCAGAGTGGGAGACTCATTGGCCAGGCTGGGCTGAGTTAGGATCAGGAAGAGGGGCAAGAATGGAATGGGGAAGTGAGAGGAAAGGATGGGAAACTCTAGGAAGGTTCTGGGAGTGCATTTGGGGGAAAACCAACCAAGGAGGGTGTGAGTGGCTGGAGAGGTGGAAAAGGAAAGAGCCCAGGGCGTCAAGGCCATGGGCTGGGAGTGAGTGTCAATGAAGGAGGGATTAGGACATAGAGACAGTGTCAGGGTGCCGAAGGCAGCAGGTAAGAGAGGGCAGTGAGGTAGGTGAGGAAGAGGAGAGAGGACTCGGGTGGGGATGGGATAGGCCAGCTGCCAGCATCCCGGAAGAAGCATGAAGGGCTGGAGGCAGAAGGCAGTGGTCACTCAAGCCAGTACTCTCTTCCTGTCCTGGTGGATACAGCTCTGGGCACTCTGTGCTGGCCCAAGGATGTCCCCACTGCCCCTCTGTGGCCTTCACCCTTCTTCCCATTCATATTTATTTATTTATTGACTTTTATGAAGTTTCCCTTCTATCCAATCCCTATTGCTCATGTTGTCCTGACCATCCCCTAGCCATCCAGCTGTCTGTGCAGCTGCTGTCTGTCACAAGGAAAATAAAAACAACAAGCAGCAGGACCTATGTGTGGTCTATGGGGAGAGATGGCTGTGGGTGCAGGGTGCTGGGACAGGAGCATTTCAGCCTTCTGTGGGCCAGTGAGAGCCCAGCGGTACCAGTTAGCACCTTTGAAACTCTCCCCTGCCTTCCTTGACCCTCCTGGCCCCTTATTTCTCCCTTATTCCTGGTGGGAGGAGAGACTTTGGTCTGCTTCTCCCTCTGAAATTTCTGGAATCCTGGCAGGAGCACTGAATCCCCACCACCACCCTCTAACCAGACTCTGGTGGCCCCCACCTCTTCTCATGTGTTCTGTCATTACACCTTGGAGGATGCTGGGCCCTGGAGTGGACTGGCCCACACCCCAATCCTAGCTCAGCCTGCTTCACTCTGCTCAGAAGACTGGCTAGCTCTGGTCCTGACCCCTGGAGGTCATCATGATGATTGGTGAGAGCAGGTGGTGTGAAGAGCTGCAGAGGAGGCCTGGGCAGGCCCATGCCCACGCTGTCAGTGTTAGAGCACCAATCAGGGTACCAGCTGCCCAGGGCAGCTGTGAGTGCTCTGGTCAGTGGGTCTGCTGTGGTAGGGCCACAGACAATCATGTTCCTAGGCCCCAGGGATACTCAGCCTGGACCTCTGGTCCTCACTACAAGCTTGGGGGTCTGCTGGGTATGAAGACGCCTTGAATCTAACTGCAGTGCCACAGAATGGTCACTGGGTCCTAGAACTGAGTTGCCGTGCTCTGAGGTGAGGTGAGGGGAAAGCCAGTCCTTCCCGCTTTAGCCCTTGAAAACTCTGTTTCTTGACAAAGTGACAGGAATAAAGCCTCCACCATAAGGAAAGAGCTGGCACTGGTATATTACTGATCAAGGTCGAGAGCCCCTTGGCCAGAGCTCAAACAACCCTCTGCCTAGCCCAGCACAGCCTCTCTGGCTTCTCAGGACCCCAGGGAAGAGCCAGTCCCCACCATCATAAAATAACAGGATGTTAAAGCACCTGGAAGGGACCAGAGAGACATCTTGCTCACCTGTCATTTTAGTGATGAAGATATACAGTTTGCCTGTGAGGATCTCTAATCCCCTACTCAGTGCAAGTGTTTTCATATAAAAATGAGGTGCCTGAACTCATATCTTGATAAATGGTAAAATTTCTCTCCCATCCCCCCTCTGATCTTGAGCTTCCTTCCCATCTCCATTGGAAATGACATGTGAACTGCTTGTTCCAAGCCCAGAGGAGCAAAGGTAATTTTTGTCAGCAGAGCTGTGTCAAAATTACTCTGATCAAAAAGTGACAGTGCTCCACACCTGGGCGGGCAGTTACAGTGAATGGAAGCAGTGCTATACCTGGTGACCTGGCCTGGGCAGACTGAACTCCAGGGATGTCCCAGAGGGTCTAACCGTACCCCTTCACCCCAGGTGGTCTGATGCCCCTATGTATCAGCTTTGCCCCAAAATGAGCTTGAGCCGACCTAAAGTTGCTGAGTCAGTATTAGTGTCAATCTCCAGAGACAGTGCAGCCTGGCCAGACCCTACCATGTCACATGGAGGAGAGTGAGTGGAGATGGATGGGTGGCAGGAGGGGATGCTATTCTCCAAAATCTTAAGGTCCCCTCTAGGTTTATCTCAGTTTACCGCCAGAGGGCACAGTGAGGAAATGACTACCCTAGACTCTTCTGGCGGGAGGGAGAGAGTAAGGTGCTTCTGGATTGGTCCTGACAGCCACATGAGCCTCGCATAATTGGCTGGATGGGCAGTGAAGTGTGCTGCTAATCTGGCTTCATTTAGGGACACCCCCGCAAATACTGGCATCCTTAACCTATGGTGTCCCCGGGAAGGGCACACTGTCCCATTGTCCAGAGACTGACCTGAGTATAAAGTTGCTCCCGCAGGAAGCTGAATCTCCTGTCGGCTGAGGCCTCATGTGATCCTCCCGGGAGTGGGATGGATATCCTCTGTCCTGAGAGGGGTGGGGCCGTGTCCAGCTGTCCCGGCACTGACGCGAGGTGCACCCCAGAGCCGCTCAGGTTTCCCCCGTGCCCCGCCTGTCCCAGTGGCTGAGCCAGCATCCCAGGCATCCTCGGGCTAAATAAGGAGCCTGCTTGGGTCAGGGGGCGGGCGCTGGGGTCCCCGGGGGGCTTGGGGCAACCACGCCAAACAAGGCAAGAAGGGGAGCCATGTATAAAACCAGGGCCCAGGGCTGAACACCTGCCCGCGTTCCTAGTGCACCTTCGGGAAGGGCTCCGTGCAGCCTGCTATCCAGGTAGTTGACTTAGGTCCCGAAGTCGACCGCCCCCTGCCCCACGGTGAGTCCCGACCAACCCTAGACACTCCCACACCAGGTATGTCCTTAATCCGAAGGGAAAAGCCTGAAAGTCTCAATCTCTAGGTCAGCCTAGACCCCCCTCCCCGCCCCGTGTTTGTTTTCCGCTCCCCAGATGTCCAAAGCAGCTCCCGCCAAAAAACCTGCGGCTGCGGCCCCGCCTCCCGGATGTACCCTGGATATTAACGACCCCCAGGTCCAGAAAGCGGCCATTCGTATCCAGGCCTCTTACAGGGGCCACAGGTGAGGTGGAGCCCCGGAGCCCTCGGAAGGAAAGGAGCTACAATCTCATTCCTGCATCAGGGAGTGGGGTGGGGGATACCGAGCACAGTGACTGGACCGCTAGGGTGACTGGATTTAGGGAAGAGCGGTTACCGAGATGTGGAAGGGTGATTGACAAGAGATCATTTTATTAGGGTAACGATTCAGGGGCGCCCCCCTACCTTCCCTCAACCCCAAGTTTAAGGATCTAGTAGGCCAGGGGTGGGGGCAGAATACGGTGCGCGGGCAGACAGGGCTGCGGGCGGGTGGGAACAGTGTCATGGGAGCTCTGGGCCCCGATACCGCCCGCGGGTAGGTCCCGGAAGGAGCTGCGGGAGAAGGGGCCGCCGCGAGTGCTGGAGCCGCTGAAGGACGTGGTGTTGATCGAGGGCAGCGCGGCTAAGCTGACTTGCCGCATTTCGGCTTTCCCGGACCCATTCATCCGCTGGAGCAAGGATGGCAAGGAGCTGCGCGACGGGCCCAAGTATCGCTACGTCTTTGAGGACCCTGACGTGGTCGCATTAGTGGTGCGCGATGGAGAGCTGGCGGACTTGGGCCAGTACAGCATCAACGTAACCAATCCCTTTGGCCAGTGCTCCGACTCGGCGCGCATCCTCGTGGAAGGTACGCGCGCCCCCGGTGCAGTGCCACAGAGCCGGGCAGCTCCACCCCGCGGGCGTCCGCAGCGGGGTCCCGCTGCGCATTCAGCGCTGGGCCTACCCGAATCCGGGTGGAGATGTGGCCAGCCCAGCCCCAGCAGAGCCTGAGGCATAGAGCAGGGCGCAGCGCGGCGCAGCGCAGGCTGGGTAGCTCTTCTCCATCCAGGATGCCGTCCCACCGGAGCTAAGAAATCTCTATGGGCTTCAATCACTTGACTTCAAGGCCCGAAGGTCACAGTGAGCCAGAGGCAGAGCCAGAGTTAGACAGAGCCCTGGTCTTCCTACTCCCAACCCCGGGCAATTTCCACTACCCGAAGCTGTCTCCAAGGAACTTTGAGATGTGTGAACATTCCTGGGCTTTCGCCCCGTAGTATTTCTTTTGATTCTCCATTCAACCCCATAAATTAGGAAGGGCAGAGATGTCTTGTTTAACTGAGTTATTGAAGCCCCAGAGAGGCTAAAGACCTCCCCAACGTCAAACCGCGAGTTTAAATCCATCTGGTATTTAATACCGGTATTAGCTGAGGAGGTGATGTCCCTTCCCTGCCTCACCCTAGGTCCCTCACTGGGTCGCCTTCCCTTTCCCTTCCTCTAGTCCCGGCGAAAATTCAAAAGGGACCAGATAACACCAAGGCGCGCAAAGGCACCACGGTGACGCTGACTGCAGAGATCTTGGGCGAGCCAGCGCCCGACGTGGGCTGGACCAAGGACGGGGAGGACATCGAGGAGGACGACAGGCGAGGGCGGGAATCTGCTGCAAGGGCAGGGACTGGAGCTGGGAGCCTGGGCGGGAAGGGGCCAAGAAAATCAGCGGAAGTAGGACCGGGGCGGGGAACTGGGAGGCGAACAGAGCTGGCTAATTAGCCTGGCCCAGTAAACTGACCCGTGACCCCGCCCCGCCTCCTTCTCCCGCAGGGTGTTCTTCGAGATCGGCAGTACCACCACGACGCTGACCATCCGCCGGGCCACACCCCAGGACAGCGGCAAGTACGAGGTGTACGTGGAGAACAGCCTGGGCATGGACCAGAGCTTTGCTCGCGTGGACGTGGCCTGAAAGGGACCCTCAGACCTTTCGCCCTGGCTCCAAGCCGGGGGGTGGGTGGCACCAACAACCCCTCTCCATCTTGCTTAATAAAGCTGCTCTCTCTGACCTTCCGCATCTATTCTCGTCTTTTGAGTTGCCATTTCCTCTCCCTAGCACACACAACCACACTTATTTCAGACCTACACACCGAGGTCACAGAATGTTGGGATCAGAGGGAAGTTTGGAGAGTGCCTAGTTCAGTGCCTTACTTTACAGACAGTAAGTCCAGGATAAGCTTCTCTCACGGTTGGAAGTTTCATCACTTGCCAGCAGGAAGGGCAGAGGCGTCTGTGACTCTGCTTTCTCTTCTTTTGTATGCCTCAAGCCTCACCCTCTGCTGGGGGCGTTGCGCGCTGGCCACGCCCGTCTCAAGGCTGACCACACCCGTCTCAAGGCTGACCACACCCCCTCCTGGTCTGTAGCCTGGCTTCTTCCTGTGACCTAGTTCTCTACTTTGGCTGCTACCCCTGGGCCCATTCCCAGACTGCTCCCGGTCCTAATTCGCGTCCCAGCCTTTGCTTCTCAGGTCCCACTCTTCTTTTCATTTAGACCCGCCCTTCCGATCCCTTGGCCAAGTCCCCGAGTCCTCTCCTAAGTTCCAACCTCTCTACTCAGAAGTGGGGACGTAACTTAAGAACTACAATTCCCGGCAGACTCTGCGAAGTTCTCGCGAGTGGCGAGAAGACACGTGCACGGAAGGAGCAAGCAGTAGCCGGCAGCAGAGCTGAAATAAAGGGGACTGGTGGTAAAAAGCTCTGATGGAGGGTTGGCAAAAGCGGTGAAGGGCAAGGAACGGCCCTTATAGGGCGGCTCGGAGATCCCGGCTGGCTCCTCGCACGTCCGGCGCTTTGCTGGTTCCACAACTCCTGAATACGCGAGGGTTTATCAGAGTCAGTTGTGAGGTTCAGTGGGTCTGCAGTCAGTCCTGTGAATCCAGAGATTCAGCACTTGGTAGTATTGGGACTCGGAGTTGGTATGTTAAGTGTTTGGGATGCTAAGGGAACCTGTCTTTTGATTCAGGGTTCATCACCTAGAGGTTAGTCTTAGGATTTAGGTTCAGCATATAAAGAGTTTTTGCTAGGGTTTGGATTTGTCAAATGCAGATCAGTATTTAATACTTGAAATTCATTCTTAGTATTGTAGTTAAATATTTGGGGCTTATTCAAGATTTGTATTCAGGGTTCACTGTTGGGGTTCAGGGATTAACATCTAGAATGAGGATGCAACAATTAAGGAATTGGTAGGGGTTTTTTTTGTTTTGTTTTGTTTTTTATGTTTGGAATGTGAGGTCTATCACTGATTTTCTGAGTTCAGTGAGTTTGCGGCCAGAGGGAAGTCTGTTAGAGATCAAATTGCCAGGTGTGGATTTCAGAATTTAGTAGGAATCACTGCGGGGTTTGAAGGCCAACTGGAATCTGGGCTGGGATTTGAGATGGGTGAGATTTGTGAGGTGTTGTGCCTAGGGAGGGACTATGTTGAATTTTGGATTTGCATCCCGGGAAAGAGAGGGCCTAGTGTTGCTATTTGGGGTTTGGGATTTGGTTGAGGTATGAGTGGGGTTCCGGGTTGGGGTGCAAGATCTGAGGCTGACTTCTCTGTTGGGATTTGAGGTTTAGGTAGCAATCGTCATCATGCTTAAAGCTGTGATCCTGATTGGAGGTCCTCAAAAGGGTGAGGAGCCAGGGGAATGAGGGGAAAGAGAATGGGCTGGAGTGGTTGGTGGGGTTGGGGCAGAAGGAGGCAAAAAGCTGAAATGTGCTTCTCTCTCCCAGGGACTCGCTTCAGGCCTTTGTCTTTTGAGGTGCCCAAACCTCTGTTTCCAGTGGCGGGGGTCCCTATGATCCAGCACCACATCGAAGCCTGTGCCCAGGTAATTCCGTAGGCTCCCCTTTGCTACCTCACTTCCTGCTCATCTCCTGCGTGGCATATTTTCCCCTTTCCAACCATGCTATCTTTCCACCAGGCATAACTCCAGGGACTACCAGTTACAGATGACAATGTGAATGGCATCCCCCCCGTCCCCCCACTACCACCACCACTGAGTTGTGCAATGCAGCTGTCTTCCCCTAATCTAGTCTCTCATCTGCCCTGTTCTTGCTCGGATTTCACTCCTGTTTTTACAGCATGGACTGTGAGATTAGGCAGGAATCTTAGAGACAACTTAAAGCCTTAACATGGAAAACCTTAATGATAACAAAGCACAGAATCATACTACTCTTGCTCACTATGGAGCTAATTTCTTTACTGCTTTTGGTATTGAGACAGACAAGGTTTTGATTTGAGTCCAGTCTCTGCCTGCTAGGAATTCAGCAAATTTCTCACCCTTTCTCAGCCTTAGTTTCCTTATTGGTAAACTAGGGGTTATTAGACCTACATTGTGGTTGTAGCAAAGCTTAGAGATGTTTATATAAAGTACCTAGTACAATATAGGCACTTCATAAATGGTATCCTTACTTCACGCTGATCTCAAGCTCAGATCGACAGATAATAAATATGGTGGGAAATGAATGGATTATTCTTTAATACAGCATGGTAGGCAAAATCTTTTCTAGGGTGAACTCCACTTCAAATGTAGGGGTGTGGGGTAAAATAATAGAATAATAAAAAATTGCAAGATTGGAGACTGAGACTTCCTCTAACTTCCTCATTGTCCAAAGGAGAAATCAGGCCAGTGTGGTAAAGTGAGTGCCCAAGGCCCCACAGCTGAGACTAAAACTGTGATCTCTGGACTTCGGGCTAGGACCAGGGATTTCTCCCTCCTGTCATTCCCTCCTATCAGATATGTTTTTTGTCCCAACCTCTTCCCTTGTCCTCAGGTCCCTGGAATGCAGGAGATTCTGCTCATTGGCTTCTACCAACCTGATGAGCCTCTTACCCGGTTCCTAGAAGCTGCCCAACAAGAGTTTAACCTCCCTGTCAGGTCAGGTGTTTGTGCGCATGTGCTGCGTGGTGGTGGGGAGTGGTGTCCTAGGTGTCTTTGTTTTCTGCCTGAGTTCTCTGGAGTGGGTTCAGTCAGCATTTGCCAGAAGTTGCCCTCACACACTGGGAAGATTCTTATTTGGGCATCCCTGAAACCCTGAATATATTGTTTCTCTGAGGGCCTTAGGCAGGCGTATCCTAGGAACAGGAGGGATCAGGTCTCCAGGCCCATGGTATCTGTCTCCTCTGATCTCACTGAGCTGGCTCTGGGGTCTCGGGGGACAGGTATCTGCAGGAATTTGCCCCCCTGGGTACAGGAGGTGGTCTCTATCATTTCCGGGACCAGATCCTGGCTGGGGGCCCTGAGGCCTTCTTCGTGCTCAACGCTGATGTCTGCTCTGACTTCCCCTTGAGTGACATGTTGGCTGCCCACAGACACCAGCCTCACCCTTTCTTGCTCCTGGGCACCACGGTGAGGGGCCCTGGGGGGCTGGAGGGTGTCAAGGGGATGATCCAGAGTTTCCTGAAATGCAGGGGATCAGGGAGGCAGGGCCAGCCCGGCGAGTTGGAGTGGGAACAGGCATCAGGAGGGAGAGGTGCCATAGACCCCAGCAGTAGTGGAGATGGTGGTGGAGACCCCAAGCCCTTTGGCTGCTCAGAAGTAGGGAGGGGGAAGGCAGCTGTCAGTTCTTGCCTCACCTGAAGGCTTGTCAGTGGTAGAGCTGCGTACCAGGTGCTATAGGGGAGGGAAAGCAAGAAAAAAAATAGACCTTGCTGCCCTGGAGCAGGCAGGTTACTGTCTTGACGTGTCTATCTTTCAGGCTAACAGGACGCAATCCCTCAACTATGGCTGCATCGTAGAGAATCCACAGACGCATGAAGTGAGAGTAAAGAATGAGCTGGCTGGGTGCCTACTGTATTTATCATCATTCTCCCACCAGTCAGCCTCTAGAGAATGCTGGAATGCTAAGGGGTGGGCCCCAGTCTTGTCAAACAGGTGGGACACACCCTCTTCTATGCCTTTAGAAAGATGGTGAAGAGGTAACAGTTAATTTCAATGGGTGTGGTGCTCCAGTAGACATATGCACAGGGCGCTATGGCAACACAAAAGGGGCCTAACCCAGCCCATCTAGGTGATGTGCGGAGGGTTCCCTGGAGGAGGTGAGGTCTGAACTGAGATAAATTTGTCAAGATGAAGGAGATAGGAAGACATTGCAGATAGAGGAAACAGTATCTGCAAAGGCAGGAAATAGCATAGTATCTCCAGAATATGGAGGTGGGAACATGATTGGCAAAGCAGATGGTGGTCTCTGTCCCAGTCTCTGAAACTTCCTGCCCTGGAGCCTAACTGACTGCCACACACCCCTTTTATCCGTTCAAGCTTTAATGTTAAAAATACTTACGAACACACCTACACATACACACATTAAGTTTTGTGTTAGGTGCTAGCTAGGTGTGAGAAACACAGCCAGGAAGACACTCTCAGGAGCCCTCAGTCTAGTAGGAGACAGTCAAAGACCAACCACTGCAAGCGCCACGGGCGAGGTACAGCCAGAGGACAGGGGGGCCCAGAGCTGAGAAGCTAACTCCGGGGTAGACAGGAGTGTACTCAGAGAGGGAGTGACAGTGTCCACTGGGTTTTGAAAGCTGCATTTTCCAAATGAAGAGTTTGTTAAGGCCGTTCCAGGCACAGGCATGCAATGGCTTGGATTTGTGTTCTTGGAGCAGCTGGGAGGTGGGGAGGATTGGGAAGGGGAAGGCATGTAGTTTGGACTTATCTTGAAGGTGAAGTTGAAGGGCAGTGGCAAGATGCACTCTGCATTTTAGGAAGCCCCCACCGTGGCAGCAGGGAGGACCTAGAGATCAGTGAGTGTTAGGGGATCATGGCGGTGGCCCCTTTTCTACTGACCCCAGCCCATTCTGTCCTCAGGTCCTGCACTATGTGGAGAAACCCAGCACTTTTGTTAGTGACATCATCAACTGTGGCATCTACCTCTTTTCCCCAGAAGCCCTGAAGCCCCTTCGGGATGTCTTCTATCGTAATCAGCAGGATGGGCAACTGTGAGGCGGGCCCCATAGCTCTGTAACCCCAAGTAGCTTCAGTCACTGCTCCCCGCCCCCAGTCTCTGCTGTCTCCATCTCAACTTGCTCACCTTTCTCCTCCCTTCTCCCTTCTCCTTGTCATCTCCAGCCGAGCCTCCCCAGTCCCTCCCCTTGTAACCTCATTCTGTCCCTCTTCCTTATCCATCCCAGTTCCTCCTCTGTCACCGCCTGCCCACTCCCCTTCTGGTCCATTTCTCTCAAGCCCTGAGTGTCCCAGAGATGTCTTTCAGAACAGATGGTAACACACACACTTGGGCACACACACGCTTGGGTGCAGACACACACATGTACACTCAAGCTGAGGAAGCTACCCTTGGAGCATAGTGTCCCAGAGCCCTGCTTGCATCAAGCCTCAATCTCCCGGTCGTCCTCCTAGCCCTGGGAACTGTTCCCTTCTTTGGCTCCCCTGCCTTCATTCCCTCTCACGCCTCATTCACTCGTAACTGTCTTCTCACTCCATCCATATCTGCTGCTTTCTCCATCTCTCCTGGCCTCTCTGTTTCTGCTGAGCTGGCATCTCTACCATCTCTCCCCCTCTCTTTCTATGACTGTCTCTGCCCTCACCAGCTGCCTTCCTCTGGGGTGAGTCTGTCTGTGTTTCATTCCATCCAGTGAGAGGGAGGGTGAGCTGGAGGTGGGGTTAAGAGGTATGGATGGGGAGGAGACTGGGAAAGTTGGGGGAAGCTGAGTCTGGTCGAACTCTTTCTGGGCATGGGGCAGGATGGGCAGCAGGTTTACACCTATGGCTCCCCTAGGATAGCACCCCAGCTAGGAGAGTGAGGGGGTGACATGTGTGAGCAGTGGGAGAGCTTTCTGGGATAGGAGCATCCCTTTGGAGAGAATGCGACCAGACCTTGAGAGGGGGTGGTGGGGTTCCCTTTGAGTCCCATCCCTAAGAGACTGTGTTGGCCCCCCAGTTGGGCTCAGGGAGGGAACAGATATCAAGCATCCTTTCTTCTCTGCCAGGGAGGACTCTTCCGGTCTGTGGCGGGGGGCAGGCACCATCCGCCTGGAGCAGGATGTGTTCTCAGCCCTGGCTGGGCAGGGCCAGATTTACGTGCACCTCACTGATGGTATCTGGAGCCAGATCAAGTCTGCAGGGTATGGGGGCCTCTGATGAGGTGGCTGGGTCACCTAGGGGTTGAGATTCCAGAGTGGTGGGGACAGGCTCTGCTGGCCCCTGAGCCCCTCCTCTACTTCGTGTCCCCCAGCTCAGCCCTTTACGCCTCCCGCCTCTATCTGGGCCAGTACCAGCTCACTCACCCAGAACGCCTGGCGAAGCACAGCCCAGGGGGACCCCGGATCCGAGGTACCCATTCGGCCCCAATTCCTAACCTTCTGCCCCCACCCCCAGTCCCCTCTGCCCTCAGAGCCATGACTCCTGACCTCAGTCCAGAGGTGAAATTTCAATCCCTGCCCTCCCTGAACCAAATATGGTTTGGGGTATTCGTTCCCAGGTCCTCTCTTCTGCTTCTAGGAAATGTATACATCCACCCAACGGCTAAGGTGGCCCCATCAGCTGTGGTAAGTGGTGGCCCAGCCCAGGACGAGGAAGGTGGCTGTCAGGATGGGTGGGACGGTTCCGATACCTCCTAAGCCCCAGTGCTGGTCTCTGCTTTGTCACAGCGTGTCATGTGGCCTCAAGGAGGTCCCTTCCCCCTTATCTGTTACATAAGAGGATTGGATTTGGGGTCCTCCAAGCCTCTCCAAGGCTTATGGTATATGTTCCTTTCCACAGCTAGGCCCCAATGTCTCCATCGGGGAGGGAGTGACTGTGGGTGAGGGTGTGCGGCTCCGAGAGAGCATTGTCCTCCATGGAGCCATGCTGCAGGTAAGCACCTGGACACATGCAGCAGGGTGTGGTACCCCAAGAGGCCAAGGGGAGGGGTGAACCCCATGGGCTCTGCATCTTGTCCCTTCCCACCCACTAACCTCACACTGTCCTATTTGGCAGGAGCACACATGTGTTCTGCACAGCATCGTGGGCTGGGGGAGCACTGTAGGGCGCTGGGCCCGCGTGGAGGGCACCCCCAATGACCCCAATCCCAATGACCCCCGAGCCCACATGGACAGTGAGAGCCTCTTCAAGGATGGGAAGCTGCTGCCTGCTATCACCATCCTGGGTATGGCTTCCCAGGGGACACAGGGCTGTGAGAAACCTCCACAGGTGATGGGCGGACGCTATGGGGAGCATTTGTGTGTGTGTGATGATGCGCGTCGTCGCGTGCAACGTGTGTGTGTGTGTGTGTGTGTGTGTGTGTGTGTGTGTGTGTGTGTATTTTCCTTTAGCAAACATTTACCAAGTGCCTGCTGTGTGCCAGGCCCTGTGTGAATCACTGGGGGCATGGGGCCAGAGCACAGATGGGTAGAGAGGGATCCCTCCCTATGGCGGTGGCCCCACCCTCCTTGCCCCTTCCCTCCCCTCCCCATGGCTTCCCCTGGTGCCCTCGTCCATGCTGCAGGCTGCCGAGTCCGGATCCCTGCTGAGGTGCTCATCTTGAACTCGATTGTTCTGCCACACAAGGAGCTGAGCCGAAGCTTTACCAACCAGATCATCCTCTGAAGGGGGCTGCCAGAAGGCTCCCCCAACTCCTACCCCTCCAGTCTCTGTCTAGAATGGACCTGAGGAAGCCAGGCAGGATCTTCATACACCGGGAGCAAGGGGGTGGGCAGACTCCTGGCCACACTCTCCACTCCCTAATAAACCCCATGAACCTTGGAGCCAGCATGGACTCCGCTTGTGCCTGGGCTGGAGGTGGGGGTGGAAGCGGGGCAGCTGAGTCAGGCCCCCCCACATTAGCATTTAAATTGGAGTCGTCGCTGCGGGCTCATGAATAATGAATCTAGAGCCCTGGTAAATCTCCCCCTCCCACTGCCTCAGCCTCTCTTGCTGCTCCGGAGGAAGGCCCTCAAGGCTCCCAGCCTGCCTGGCCCCCGCCTTCACCCCTACCCTGATGCTGCCTGCCTGCCTGCCTCCCTGTTCCTCTTCACTGGGCCTGGCTCGGGCCCCAGAGCGGAAGGCTTCCGAAGGGAAGGGTGAAGGATTTCAGCCGGGCAGTGGGGTGCGGGCAGCAGGCACAGGGACTGACTGGGAGCCACAGCCCCGAGATTCGATCACCTGGCATCCACTGCCTTCGGTTTCTGCTTTGCCAGCTACATTTGCTCCCATCCCAGCTTTTGGCAGGGTTAGGGGTTTCTCCCTCACCGCCGGATGCCTGGTGTCTGTCTTCCACTCCCATGGTAGGTAGGGTGGGCCTAGCTGGTGTCTTTCCTTCCATGACCACAGTAGGCAGCGCTATTCTGAGAGGGATCGGTGCCTGGCCACCTCCCTCCACCCTAGCTTTGCTCTTTAGGAGGTCCCAGTCCTCTCCACATTCCTGAAGCCCCTGAGAAACCCGGCATCTCTCGTGTTCGCCCATGACCCCCGCATGCCCCTCTCGGTGCCCCCCCCTCCCCAGCTGTGGGTGCGAAGCTTAGTTGCCAGATGAGCTGGTAATGATCGTAATCTGCTAATTGAGAGGAATCTAATTACCCGAAGAGAATGGGGGGGCAGGGTGTGGGTGGGAGGAGGAGGGGGTCCTGGCAGCAGGCATGGGTGGCAGCAGCAGGGTGCCGGGCCTTGTTATCAGCACCAGGGTCTGGGACAGAACCCAGGATTTTATAGCTGGGTGGTTAGGAAGATGGCTTGCTTGGGAGCTGGGCTGAGAGTCACATGGGGATTGGGCTAGATGTGACCTCCCAGCCCCTCAGGCCCTGCAGGCTATGTGAGAGCGCCTGGGAAATGACCCAGGGTTTTAGCATCCTGACATCTAACCTGCCTTGACTCAGCCCCTTTCCCATTTCCTCAGGTTCCTGCCTGCAGCCCAGACCTTCCATCATCTCTGCGTAGGGTTGGGAGGAGGCTGCAGATGCCTACTCTGGGCCTGGGGTCAACTCCCTGAGGAGGAGGCTGGGAGAGGGGTGGGCCACAGGGCCAGGGGCTGGGTCCCCCCCACCCCCCCGTTTCATTCCCCCCAGTCCTGACCCTTCTGTTCCGAGTGGTTGGCAGAGGCCATGGCAGCTCCATCATAAATATGATAATTTAATTATTTTCTCAGCAAAACACCGTGAAATCCAATAAGTCTGTGTCAGGCCCTAGCCCCCCCCGGGAGCCCCCTCCTAGGCCCAGTGGGGGTGGAGACATGGTGGGGTGAGGCACTGCAAGGGGAAAGGGTCAGGGTTTGAAGTGGGAGGAGCTAGTGAAGCTGAGGTCTTTGTACCATGCCCCCCAGGTTGATGGAGTCACTGGTGTGCAGGTGTGTGTGTGAGCGTGCGCACACATGTACGTGCATGGGGGAGGTGGGCTCAGATAGAAGTTGTAATGCCTCCCACTCCAGCCTTGTCTGCCCTGGAAGGGGCTTCGAGCCCCATCATCTCTTGAGGTCACACCTCAGGGCCCAAGATGTGGGAGCTCCCTGCTTCTCTATCACCTATAGAACCTCATTGTCCCTGTAGGGGTAGGAGGGTGCTGGGCCCCTGGCAGGGTAGAGAAGGGAGAACCAAGGGAACTGGGGTGGGAAGTGGGGGATGAACGGGGGCGGGGGGGGGGGTGATGTGTGGGAGGGGGTGCGTTCCTGCCATTAGTGCTTTTATCAGTTTCCATAAAAAGATTATTCTGTAAAGTCAGCGAGAGGGAGCAGGCTGGGGGCCGGGAGGGGGTTGGGTCCCTGGCACCAAGTCGGATGGGGCGATTAGGGAGGAAAGCTGGGGATGGGCCTGAATGTGGAGAGAGATTTGGATGGGCTTCAGGAGCCAGCGAGGGGGAGAGGCCTAGCCAAGAACACAGATTGGGAACAGGCTGGCCAGGACAGGGCGGGGCGGGGCAGGGCCTTCATCTCCTTTCTGTCCCTTCCGTGGGGCTTCCTGGGGCCTCCGTCCACCCCCATCTCCATCTCCTCCTCCCAGCACTTAGCCATTACCGGGGGAGCAGATTGCAGTCCCCTCCTCACTGCACCCCCACCCCCGAAGCAGGCACAGCTGGGGCCCTGCCACATCTGCCGCATCAGCATGGAGCACAGCTGGGCGTGCCCAGAGCCACGATCCCCCAAACACAAAGAGAGGTGGGGGCCAAAGAGAGCCCAAACCCCTGAGACACAATGACACCTCTGCCAACAGACATACTCCTCGAGGCGAAGCTACACCCACCACCACACACGCTCCCTCGTGTGCAGAGACAGAACTGACAAACACGAAATTACTCTATCCCGCCCACCACCCCCGCTCCCCTCCCCCGGCCCCCTCTTCCTCCTCCTCTTCCTTCCCTCCAGGCTCCCCGCTGCCAGCCACCATGGTCACCTCTGAACTGCCCTGGACTCTCCTCTGGAGGGAGCAGGGGTCTCACCCTCCCCAAGTGAATCCTTCTGGGAGGCTTGAGGGACAGGAGGGCTGGGGTGGCAAGGAGCTTCCGGTCTGAGCAGGAGCCTGGAGAAGCCACCTGCCATGCCCGTACCCCTCGCCACAAAGAAATCTCATTTGAAACACTGGTCCTTGCCACCCTGGGCATGATGGGGTCTCTATCCTAGAGTGGGCTGGCTGAGCCCCTGGACCGTTGTTACCCGTTACGCTGGGTTTCATAGCCCACCTCAAGGGGGCGCTGTGTGCTGTCAGTCTCCTTAACAGGAGCTCAGTGGCTCCCCGGGCACCTGCCACTTACCCCACCCCCAACAACGACTAGCACCCTACCCTCAGCAATGCACCCATCCACTTAGCTCTGCGACCCCTGACAGGTGCAGGGTTTGGGGGCTCACTAGTGATGGAAAAGAACCCCCCTCCTCAGAAGAGATAAGCAGGGGACCCTTCTTTCCTCCCGCTTTGCTAGGCGATGACCACTTCTTGGCCCCCGATTAAGCCCTACCCCTTTGGCAGCCCTTGTTTCTCCCACTCGTCTTGGCCCTGATGTCTTGCCCTCAACCCTCTGTTCCCTGCCCCGCCTTCCGCGTCCCAGGCCTCACCCCGCCCCTGCCCCTCGGCTTTAATCCCTGCCGCTGCTGTGCTGCCTTATCTGTTCCCAGCAGCTTTCCCTGCTCAGAGCCCTCTCCCCCTCCTTCCCCGGATCCTCTTCCCCTCTCCTTCCCTGGCTCTCTCCTCTCTGACCAGCACCCACCCCCAGCCTGTCTCAGCCTCTCAGGCCCCACGATGGCTCCTGGATGACACCAGATCCGTACCCCAATGCCCTTTGCCCTCCAGCCTCAGTTCTGAGGTTGCCAGCTGCCCACCCACTCCTACACTGGCCTCTCCCCACCACCCCTCCTGCTAAGGCCCCACAGACTTGGTCAGTTTCTGTCCAGCCAAGTTTTTCATCTTTCTTCCCTGCTTTCCCTTTCCTGGTCCCCTCCCCAGTTCCTCCAGCTGCCCCTCAGTCTTGGCCCCGGTCTCCTTCAGTACCAGTGGCCCACTGTCTTGGCTTGGGCATTCCAAAAAGAGATGGGGGTTGTTGGTACAAGCTATGGGAGAAGGGTCAGAGCTGGGCTGGGCTGGCCCTAGGATGAGGTCAGGGGTACAGAGTGCTGGCCAGCAGTGGGGGCGAGGCCTGGTGGTGGGACTTTAACCCTCCTAAGTCGCTTCAGATCACGGCTGGGCTTCCCCAACCCCCTTCTCTGGGACTCTCATTAACCGCTTCTCCTGCCTCGTCCGCAGCATAAATAACCCAGATAAATCAGCCGCCGTCCGCCCCCCGCCCCTCGGCCCCCGCACAGCCCGTTTGTCACCGCTGCTCGCTCACCAGCCAGGCCTGGCCCAGTCCCGGCCTCCACCCCCTATCCTGTCCTTCCTGCTCCGTCTGTCCTGCATTGGCTCATCCCTTGGTCCAAAGCAGAGCCAGGTCTGGGACAGGTGTTTGAGCTAATTAGGGGTGGCAGGGGAGTGTCCTTTGAGACAGGGGGCGGCTGGGGAGTCTCTAGAATGCTGTCTAGGAGTTTGGGGGGGTCACGTCATTTATGAATGGGGCCACCCAGGCAGAGTATGGGGCCCACATGTGGTGGGAAGGGGCAAATGCAGCTCAGCTTGGGGGTCCCTGTGCTGGAAGAGGCAGAGCTCCAGAAGCCCCAATGTAGGAAGTGCCTGGAGGCACCTTTGGAGCCCCCCAAGCTGGATCCTGGGAGATCTCTAGGTCTGCCTTTGGGGCATTTTGCCCAGATAGAACCTACCCCTTCCCAGGTGCTCTGAGTCAGAACCCTCCTGCTCTCCCTTGTCCAGCTGCCCAGAGGCCTCTCTAATCTCACCTCTCAGTCCATCTACTGCTCTCTTTAGTGGTGAGGAAGCCTCGTTCATTCCCTGGGTGGGGGCGTGGAGAATTGGGCTGGGAACAATTTTGGGGAATGGGGACAACTGGAAGACAGAGGACACCTGGCTAAGGCTTCACAGCCAGACCCTGCAACCACCCCCAACTCCCACCCCCGTGCCTCATGTGCCCAGCACCCATACTCCCAACTAGAGTCCCTCACAGCTCACAGTCCCCTCCCTTTTTGCTCACACCCAACTCAAGTCCTGGCCAGCCACATTTGGCCGTGATGCTTACTGCAGGGGGCAGCTGGTCCACTGGGAGTGGGTGGGGGAAGCAGGGAAGGGATGGGGGAGCTTGGGCGCTAGGCTGGGGATGGGGGTGGGGAAGAAGCTGGGCCGGTCCCCAGGGACCAGCTGGGCAATGAGCCGGGGAAGCAGCCGGGAGGCTAAATGAGGGAGATTATCACCCAACTGCAGCCGGGCAGAGAGGCAGGCAGGCAGGGGAGCGGGGAGAGGGAGGGGAGGAAGGACGGGGCCAGGGGCCAGAAAGGGGTGTAGGGGAAGGGAACAGAAGAAGAGACTGGAGGTGTGGGGAGGGGATGACAAAAGATGGGCTGACAGGATGTGTGGTGGGGGGGACTTCCACCAAGCATAACCAGATTCCTGGGCGTCTGGGAGACTGAGCTGATGGGGACTTGGGGACTTGGGGACAATTGGAGACAGCTGGTTGTGGGGCAGTGGTGGGGGGAGGTGCATGCAGTTAACTGCTGTTCCACTTCCCAGTGGCGTGGAACCTCCCTCCTCCTCCCACACTGGGTTACCACCCAACTTGCTTCCTTCTAGAGGTTGAAGGCTTCCTGCCAGGCCCTCGGGAAGACAGAGGGTGGACTTTCCGCTGATGATGGAGGCCAGCATGTTGGGGGAAGTGTGACCCCATGATTTCAATGGGTGGCAGGACCATTTAGGGTCATGCACTGAGTCCATGGCGGCAACGAGTACTAGGGAAAGCTTGGGGGGCAGCCCCCCACGTTCTTGGCAGAGACCCAGACTGAAGTAACCTTAAAAAAAGCAATTAAATCACCTTAAAAAAAACCCAGTAAAGAAAAATCAATACTAGGAGAAAAGGGAAGAGCAAGACTGGAGGTGGGAGAGGAAGTGCTGGAAGGGTCTAGACTGGAAGTCTAGCAGGGAGGGAGGTGTACAGGAGGGGGGCTGCCTGGAGGGAGGTCCGAGACTGGGTGCTATCTGCGGTCAGTCGACTCTGAGCGCTAACTCAGCAGCTGCTTTCCCTTTGGGATGCTGTCAGATGCAGCCCCTGACCCCAGGGGTCTTATCTTCCCAGCTTGGGGGAGCCAACTTGTGGGGAAGCCCAGCTACAGTGCCCGCCCCCCCCCACCCCCCAGGAAGCTACTTTGATGAGAGGCTGAGGACAGCCCCGGCAGAGTGTCATGCATGGCCAGGGGTGGGTGGGCTTCATGCTGGGGTGGTCTGTGATGACAGGGCTGACCAGTCTTACAGCCCAGGTTGGGCAGAGTGGCTCCCTGGCCCCCAGGGGAGCCATCGCTGGGCCCTTCCTCTGGGGCCAGGCAGGGTCTGCAACCCGTGGGGCAGGCCCAATGCAGGGGAGGGGCAGACGCCTCCGGGCAGCGGGCAACGGGCAGCGGGTGGACCTCGGGCTCTAATCCCCAGCAGCTGCCGTTCCCCTCAGATCGATTCCCTTCTCACTTTTTTTTCAGCTGCTGGTTCCGCGGCTCAGATCGATGGAGCCGCCTCCCCCCCGCCCCTCTGAGCTTCCTCTCCCTGCTGCTCATTAGCGCCCCGATTAATCAGCCCCTCTGGACAAGCTTCTCCCCATGAGGGTTCATGCTCTCCCAGGGCACCCCAGAGCACAGGCTTTCTCCCCACAGACCCCACCCTGGGGGCATCTCTTCCTGGCCTGCCACCAGGGGCTGTCCCTGCCTGTGATAACAGCCCACATGCCGGCTCCCCCCGCAGGACAGCAGCCACCCCAGGGCCACCCTGCCCACTCTGCCAGAGCCACCCTGCCCACTCTGCATCGGTCTCTTCAGGCTTACACTCCCTGCCATCTAAGTCCTGCACGTTTCTACTCCCTCCAGTACCCCCATTTGGCATCTCTGCCCATCAGCCTCCACCTCCCTCAGCTTGTGGCTAGAAATTTGGGAAACATTTAGGGAAGCAGTGGCCACAGATGTGCACATCGGTCCGGGTGCCCCTGTCACCCACCCACCCACCCACACACACACACACACACACACACAGAGTTTGGGGGGGGGCAAAGTGGTGGAGGGTGGCCCGCATGGGGGTCGGGGGTGGGGTATGGTAGGTGTGGAAATCAGGAGCAAAGCTCTAAGCGAAGCCAAGAATCTTGGTGGCCTCGCCATTGTCCCCTTGTCTGTCTATCCTGCCTTCCTCTGCCCCCGCCCCCCCCATTCAAACAAGTGGCTCTCCTAAGGAGTTTCTGGAAGCCGCTGTGAGTCGGGTAGTGGGGTCAGGTGGTGGCTGGGTGCTGGAGTCAGGAATCAGGGAGGCCAGGAGCTGGACGATGGAGTTGGCTGACCCCTCCTGGGGCGTGGTCCAAAAGTGGCAGAATGAGCTGAGGACTCTGGGTGCAGCACTCTTCCCTGTGTGGCCTGGGAGTGGGACCATCTGAGGACCCCATGAGTGACTAGGGTATATATAGCAAGAGTTTGGGGGACAGCCCGACAAGGTCTCAAGCAGAGACCGGGGATCCCTGTCCTGGGCTGGGGGCTGCCCCCTCCCCTGGCCTGGCTCCTGCTGCCCGTGCCGCCGGTGAAACGCTGTTGACATGTCCTGAATTATTAAGCACGGGGTGGGCTCCGGAGCACATGCTGAGCAGAGCGGCTGGGGCTGCACGGCGTGGCGGAGCCGCGCTGCTCCCTCGCTCACTCGCTCGCTCGCAGGGACACACGCAGGGGCTGACAGCTGTGCTGGTGCTGATAAGGGAAGCCACAAGGAGACGATCGAGGAGAGAGACAAGCGGCAGCAGAGGCAGCAGCGGCAGAGGCAGCACCAGGGCTGCGGAGCTGCTGGGAGTGGGAGTGACTCCCCCACCCCGGGCCCCCACCCTGTCCCTGTCCTCCTCCTGCTTGCCCTGAGTTTAGAAGAGCAGCCGCTGCCACCACCGCCACTCCGGAGGGCACCGGGGACTGCTGGCCAGGGAGGGACAGGGGCAGGGAGGCTCTGGCTAGTCCCAGCAGCGGGGGACAGATGCCGATCGAGATTGTGTGCAAAATCAAATTTGCAGAGGAGGATGCGAAACCCAAGGAGAAGGAGGCAGGGGATGAGCAGAGCCTCCTGGGGGCTGCAAGGGGGGCAGCAGCACCCAGGGACTTAGCCACCTTTGCCAGCACGAGCACTCTGCATGGGCTGGGCCGGGCCTGTGGCCCAGGCCCCCATGGACTTCGCAGAACCCTGTGGGCACTGGCCCTACTCACCTCGTTGGCTGCCTTCCTGTACCAGGCAGCAGGCCTGGCCCGGGGCTACCTGACCTGGCCTCACCTGGTGGTCATGGACCCCGCTGCCCCAGCCCCAGTGGCAGGCTTCCCGGCTGTCACCCTCTGCAACATCAACCGCTTCCGGCATTCGGCACTCAGCGACGCCGACATCTTCCACCTGGCCAATCTGACAGGGCTGCCCCCCAAAGACCGGGACGGGCACCGTGCCGCTGGCCTGCGCTACCCAGAGCCTGACATGGTAGACATCCTCAACCGCACTGGCCACCAGCTTGCCGACATGCTCAAGAGCTGCAACTTCAGTGGGCATCACTGCTCCGCCAGCAACTTCTCTGTGGTGAGTCCTGCCAGCTGGCCCGCCTGGCCTAGGGTGGCCAGAGGCTGGCGAGGGGTGGGGGATGGTGCATGGGGGCATCCTCAACACGGCTTCCCTTTCTTCCGCCACCAGAGGCTGGCTTCGCGTCGCCCCAAGCCTGGTGTTTCCCTCTGGCTCCCGAGCCGTGGAGCAGGGGACACTTAAGGGCTTACCCTGGCGCTGCCGCTGCTCCTCTTCTTGGCTCTGCTGCTGCTGCAGTGCCCAGGTCTGAGGCCGGGGGTCCTGGAGTGGGCCCAGCGGCCCCAAAGCTGGTCAGCTTGCAGGGAAGTAATACACCATGCCAAGGCTGGACCAAGTGACCCCACTTTTCTCTCGCTCTCTTTTTCTGCTGTAGCTACTGGATTCTTCTCCTCACCAAATGAGGGTGATGGGGAGAGGGTGTTTGGGGGGCTCCGGCAAGGGAGGAACTCAGACTGCCTCCTGGGGAGCTGGCCAGACTGGCAAGCTGGATCGATGATCTTCGTGTACACTGGGTGCCAGTGTCTCTTCTCTGTCTCTGTGTGTCTCTTACACACACCCCCTTTCACAGACTCTCTCACACATCCCTCTTTCATGCTGCCCTTCTGGCTTCTCCCGCTTTCCAGTCCCTCCCTCTGTTTCCTGGTTCCTGCCGCTCCCTTGCCCGGCTCTGGCTCTGACACTGAGAATCACTCATTCACTCATGTGCATGGCTCTCGCCCTCACTGCTGCCCAGCACACATACACACATGCACCCCTACTGCTCGGGGACACAGTTTCCTGCACACTCCCTGTCGCACACACTCAGTGTCTCTGCCACTACACTCACGTGCACACCTGCACACCCACACACCCAGAGAGCTACTCATCTTCATGCCCACATCCCAGCCCTTAGCTGCCGAGGACAGGGTCACGGTGTGGATGCCATCCCCTGCTGTGACACCCTGCCATCTCTCTCAACCCCTTCTCCCATGTGGGGCTTGCTGGCACCATTTCTCACATGTGTGAACACAGAGACACATGCTCTCGCTGGGAGCGGAGTGTCGGCTTGGACTGCCCTCCCAGGCACACCTCCCACAATCGGTGTGTGAGTGTGGGGAGTGTGCCTTGTATGCTGTCTGTCTGTCAGCTCTGTTCATGCGGTCACAGGGTATCTATTATTCCTGGTGCTCGAGATGCCTGTCCCCAGTCCGGTTTACTCCCAGCATTGTGTACGTTTTCATGTGTGTCACCAGTGCCCAGCACATATGCAAATACGTGTTGTGAACGTGGTGCCCGCGGCAGCCCAGCCTCCAGAGCCAGCCCCAGAGATGGGACTTTCCCTCCTCACAGTCCAGCGCCCCCTGCTCACTCACTCACTGCCTCAGCACGGCCAGGAAACATGCGGCCACCAGGCACCTTGCCTCACCACTCTTGCAGCCTCTGAGTCCTGCCACTGTTTTTTTCCTGTTTGTTTTGTTTTGTTTTGTTTTTTTGAGGGGAGATGGTTAGAAATGGAGGAAGGGACAGGAGGGAGAGGACTGTGCCAGGAGAGGAGTCAGGGGACGCTGACCTGTCATCCGGCTACAAACGTTCTTTTAGGAAAAAAAATCACCGCTGCCAAAGCCAGGGTGGTGAGAGTTCCCCCTAAAAGACGTGGGGTACGGAGAGTCAACGTGGCCTCTTGGAGGCTCGGGGCTCTTCTGCTCAGCACCCTCACCCCTCTGAATTGGGGAGGGGGGTGGAGCCCAGTCTTAGCAGGTGCTGTTGGGCAGAAATCAATGGGGGCTTTGTGTCCCTGAGCAGGAGTTTATGTCCCGGGCCCCGGCTGGGGGTGGAAGGGGAAGGGGAAGAGTGACGAAAGCTCAGGGGGAGGGCAGGGGAGGGAGAGATGGAAGGCCCAGGGAACCAGGTGAGGGCGGAAGGGTTTCCCGCCTGGGCTCCAGGATGGGAGGACACGCTGGGAATATGGGAACAGGGAGTCCCCTGCCCAAGGCTGGCGAGTCCCTCTGAATCCTGGGGATGCCCCAGCCGGGATGAAGGTGGATCCCACAGGCCCTTTTTTGTGCACGGCACTGGAGAGAGGAGGACAGCACAAGACTGTGGGCCTCAGCTCCGGGGCTGTGGCAGGACGGCGAGGGGCAGAGGGGCAAAGCGAGCATTGAGGAACAGGAATTTCCCTTTGGATCCTGTTCCCCCTGTCCCCTGCCCGGCCTCGACCCCACAGCCTTCGGCCTGTACCCCACTCTCATCTGCTGAGTGTCACTGAGTGTTGGATCTGGCATTTCAGGGCTGAGACTGCTGCAAATCCTCAAGGTCTAGGATTATGGGTTGGGATGGGGGCCCATGATCCGTAGCAATGGGCAAGATGGAGTGTATTGTGGGGGAAAAATGGGAGAAGAGGTATGAAGACGAAGACATAGGGTCTCTGATGAGGACACGAGGTCCATGATGAACTCTGTGGTGAGAACATGGGGCCATGATAGGGGGTTGGGACCTCTGGTGGAGAGATGGGTGCTGGGACCAGTTGGTGGAGAACCCGCGAGGGTGTGGGTGGTGAAATGGTCAGTGACGGAGAACGGCTTTGAGGAAGGGGCTGTTGTGTATTTTCCGTTTCTTTCCCTGTTTCCTCCTTTCTACTCCCCACTCTGCTGTGACCTTTCCTCTGGAATCCAAGTTAATAAATGTCACATTTTCCAGCCTATTTTTACTCCGGGTAATGTGCCCTCCCCCAGTCCCCTAAGCTGCTTCTCTTGCTTCTGTTACCACTGTGATTGCTCCCCGCCCCCCTACCCCACGCTCCCTGATATCCCCTCACTGACTCCCAATCAGTCACTCACTCAATCAGTCAACATGGCGCCTGCCATGCGCCAGGCTCCCTGCCAGGTGCTGCGGGAGGAAAAACAAAGAAGAGAAGCCCTAGTCCCTAATCCCTGTCCTCAAGCAGCCTATAGTCTCATGACGGAGTGGGGACAGGAACACGCAAAAGCTTACCCAACGATGCAAGAATTAACCAGCTACGTAAGTCATGTGGTTTTGCGTGGTGCCAGGATTAACTGCTAAACTAGGTACATGGATAGTAAGAGCCTGGGTTCAGGGAGGGAGGCCACTCTGGGCTGAAGAGAGCTGGGAAGGCTTAGGGGATGAGCCAGGCTGGGCTAGACAAGGTTTGGAGAGAGGGCTCCTGGGCGGTGAGGATGCTCTCGCCTCTCCACCCCTGCACCCCTCCACCTAGCCCACCCAGCTCTTCTCTCCTTTCCCCCTACTCACCCAGTCTCATGCCAACCCTCTCTTACCTCCTACCTTCACCACTACCTATATGTCCTCCCCTTCCTCCAGTTTCCTCCCACCACCTGCTCCTCTGCCCCAGGGCTCCAAGCCCCATCTAGACTTTCCCCATTGCAGCTTGCTATCAGCCTGCCCACTTCCTAGAAGGCAGAAATTACTCTTTCTCCCTAGGCTTCATTTCTTTAGCTCTGTAAATTGCAAAGGTGGCTCTAAAATTTAGCATCTCTTTTCGGCTGGGGACTTATATGGTGGGGCGGCCAAGTGTGTAGGTTCTGGAGCCAGACCATGTGGATTTGAACCCTGGCTTGACCCTTTCAGCTGTGTGCCCTTGGAGAAGTCAAAAAGCTTCCATAAGCATCAGTTTCCATAGTTATTAAATAGAATATTAGAACTTAAAAATCTAGGTGGTTGTGAGGATTAAAGAGATGGCTTAGCACACTGCCCGGCATGCGTATAGTGTGCACTCTGGAAGTGTCAGCTGTCATAATGCCGCCACCCCAACTCCTGGCTCCCTCTGACCTGACCGTTCCCAGCATCACCTGCTGTTTTCTGACCCAGGTGCCAGCACCTTCGTCACCCCCCATCGCCCAGCCTTTCCCCTTTCTAGACCCTCAGGCTCACACTCTTCCCTTCCCCTATCACAGTGTCCCCATGCTATCCAACCCTCCCAAATATTCATGCACACATGCACAGGTGCAGGAGTGTGCACACACATGAGCCATCAGTGCTGTCCCCCAGAACATTCTGTGATTATGGAAATGTTTCGTATCCGTGCTGCCCCACATGGTGGTAACTAGCCACAATGGCTACTGAGCATCGGAAATGTGATTAGTATGACAGAGAAAAAAGGAATGTTCAATTCAAATGGCCGCACATGGCTAGTGGCTGCTGTATTGAACAGTACAGCTCTGGTCCTAGGCAAGAGGCTCAGACCACCAGACTGGGTGAGGCTAGGAACTCCAGCTGGTATCGAAGGGTATAAGGCAATGCTGTGTGCTGGGATCGGAAGCCCAGCATCTGATCTCTGAGCTGAGGTTTCCGCTGAGGAGAGGGCCTGTGTTTGGGGACATCAAGGTGTCTGGAAACACCACACGAGCAATACACCTTTCTTTCCAGGTACAGGACATGACCTTGGTCTTCTCCGTTCTATTGTCTTGGAAATTGAGGCATGGGGGAGATGGAGAAAGCTTGAGGAGGCAGGGATAAGACCCTACCCCTCTCTGTGGGATCTTCCGGGGTCCAAGCAGCCCCTGGAGGGGCGGGTGACCAGGGACCTGTGGGCGCTTCACTGTCTCTATTCTCTCTCAGCTCTGAGTTCCCTCCCCCTCCCAACCCTCCTTCCACACATGCTGGTGACTGCCGCGACTATTAATCACTCGCCCTGTTCTCTTCCTCTCTACTAATCAGGCACAATTAGACAAGGCCTCTTCCAGCTGGGCAGTCCCCCTCCCTGCCCTTCTCCCTCCTCTCCTAGCCCCACCTCAGCTGCCACCCAGGACAGCTCTGAGGCAAGGAGAGCAGCATGTAGGCCCTCTGTCGACCTCCGGCTCCCCTAGCCCCCAATTCGAGACCCCTAGCAATCCCCTGCCTCTGGCCCAGCTTCCTCCTGAGCCCCTGTTCCCTCCTCTGGCACGGTCAGGCCAATATTGACAGTCTCTGCTCCCACTCCTGATTGTGCCAGGGGCCACGTCATGCGCATCTCAACTCCATACCTTTGCCACTGGCTCCAAAGGCCTGAGGGCGGCCCCTCTCCTCCTTGACTCTGGAAGGGAGGGGGCTCCCACTGGGGTTGGTCCAGGGCTTTTACCACCAGATGAACTTACCTCTGACCACCCCCACCCCTCTGGCCCGTGTGGTCCCACGTTCTCCCGAGGCATGAACCTCGAGAACATTTTATTCAATACCTAGTTCGGGCTTGGTCCTGCCTTCAGGAGCCAGGCAGGTCAAGTCCGGGAGGGGACACAGTAGGGAAGGAGTGGGGGCGTTGAGGAGAACCCAAGGGGGCTTATCCTTGAAGGGAGCAGCCCCAGCTAACTGTTGCCCTATGATTGGGGACGCCCAGTGTTGGCGGTGGAGGGGGCGGGGTAGATCTTCCAATTTCTCCAGAGAAGCCCTAAACCTTGATCATTTTAATAATTTTTTTCTGTTTAAAAATAATATTCTGAGGGCTACCCACAACTCACAGATTGCAGAAACCCAGTGTGCTTGTCCTCGCCTTCTGCCCGCCCACCGGCTGCTGCCCCTCAGGCCCTCCTGGAGGGGGCGCTCTCAACCTGGCTGCTTCCCATTGGCCAGTGGAGTTGGCAGAGTGGGGTTTGAGCGGTGTTGGCTCCGCAGCCAAGGGCGCTAGCTGTTACTGTTACAGAGGGCTGGTCTGCAAGGGCAGCAGGAGATGCCATGAGGGACATGCCCCACCCGGCCGCACTCAACAGCCCTGTGGCCTCTTCATTAATCAGGAATCAGCCCCGAACTGGGCTCATTATCAGCTCGGCTTCTCCAGCGCTGCCGGAAGATGTTGATTAGCATTTGAAGAAATGGCCCCCACGTCCCCTTCTGGTCCTCCCTCTTTCTTCCCTACCCATGCTCCTTCCTGGACCCCCACCCTTGCCCTTCTGCTTCCCAGAGGAATCTGCTCCCTCTCGTGGCTGGTGACAGGGCTGCCAGGTGGGGGGAGGGGGGAAGGGCAAGATGGATCAGGCATGGGGGACAGAGAGGGCTGAGCCCCAGGTTGTGGCCCCTGGGCTGAGGAGGAGTGAATGCTGGGTGCAGGCTGAGGGTGGTCTAGGAGAGATGGACAGCCACCCTGGAGGAGGGGAGGAGAGGGCGGCCTCAGGCTGGTGAGTTGTCAGTGTTTCCTTGCCCTTCCAGGCTCTCCCTGGCAATGCCACCTCCTTAAAGCAGCTGGGCAGAGGGGGTGGGGACAACCAGAACCGTGGACAGGAGGCTCGAGGGTGGTTTCTGGGGTAATTTTATTTTATTTTTTGCAAATCATGGTGCAGGCTTAGGGTCTTGGAACCATCCCAGGTAAATGGGGGTGGGAAGGCAGGGAGGGGACAGAGACCCCTGGGGGAGAGACAGAGGGTCTGAGTACTGTGTTTTCCAGAAGGGAGAGAGTGTCTGCCCTTCTGCTCTGGCTCCCAGGCGGGGCTGGTATGCTGGAAATCCAACCCACCTCCCCAAATGTCCAAATGTCCACCATGCCCTTGGGACACCCGTTTTGGGTTGGAGGGGGAGCCGTTCCAGAGAGACAGGCATCGGCTGCAGCAGCCGAGGCAGCAGCGAGAGTTCAGAGAGGAGCCACGGGATGATTAAGGGGAAATGGAGGATTGATTTAGGAGGAAAGATTAAAGGAGCTAAATCCGTGGCGCTTGGCTCAGCGGTGACTAAGCGTGGACAGGATAATAGCTTACAAATGTGTGAAAGGTGTAAATACCAAACGGGGGGAGGGGAGGCGGCCGGGGGGCCGGGGGAGCAGGGAGCGGGGCTGGGCAGCCCCCAGGAGGGCTGGAGACCCCTGGGCGACTGCCCCATATGGCTGGCCCCTCTCCAGTGGAGGTGCGAGGAGAGGGAAACGGGGTATTGGAGAACCCCAGGTTCCGAGCAGGGATTCCGTCTCTGGGGCGCAGCTTCGCGGGCCTGGTGCTTCCCTCCAAGTCCCACTCTCGCGCCGCTGGGCACCCGAGGTCGCGGGTTCAAATCCCACGCGAATCCCTCAGCGCACCAGGCCTTTCCCGCTGCTCCCGGGCCCGCCAGTCGGCGTCGGTTCTGCAGCCCTCTGCCCGGACCCCGCCTCGCCGTCCAGGCTCGCGCCCCCTCGCCCCTCCTTGGCCGCGAGGGCGGCGGGCAGCAGTGGCTCCCTCCGCGGTGGAAGCCTCTGGCGCCGCTGTGTGCGGAGGTCACTTTGCCGAGCAGCCGGGAGCCGAGGGAATGCAAATGAGGCAAACCCGGGGAGGAGAGCGGAGGAGCCCGGAGGAGACGGGAGGGAAGGCGCTGGGGAGCGGTGATGGATGCCTGCCCCGCGGGAGGGAGGAGGGGGCGGCGAGCGCGCGAGGCGCAGGGTGCGGCCTTCTGGGTGCGACTGGGCCCAGCCTGGACGCCGAGGTGCGTGTGCAGGACTGGGGGGCGACGGAGCCGGGAGCGGCGCAAACCCACCCACACGCCGTCGCCACCACCACCTTCTCGGTCTCGGAACCTGAACTCCGGTCCGGCAGTGGATGTGCGCTCCACTGTGTCAGCAAAACTCTTAGCGCATAACTTTGCATTGAGGGGCGGGAACGCCAGGAAGGACTTCGTTACGAATTAAAAATATTCCCGCCAGGAAAATTGACTTTCTAGGGTTTAAGGCCTAAGCGGTCGTTACCTGGGAATAGGTTTGGTGGTTTATCCGAGTCGTGGAGGCCCCGCGCTCTCCTCTCCGGTGCAAATGCGGCGCTCCCCTGGAATCACCGCCTTGGTCGGTGGCCCCAAGCTCCCCGGCTGCCAGCTCTAGCTCGGCCTCAGCCTGGAGTCACACGGCTTTGACCCAGCTCCTATTCCTCTTCCACCACCCCTCACGCATTTACATCTGAACGAACCCTGCAGCCCATGTCCTCTTCCAGCCACAGCACTTCTACTTGGGGAGGAAGTCGCCCTGAAAAGCACTTGGGTGGCTGTGGAGGCGGAAGTTGGGGCGCTGTGTTGACTATGTGGTAGGGGAGGGGGCCAGGCCTGCTTGGGGTGTGGGTATTTTCACTCTGTCCGACTGTGCCCTTCCAGGGTGGGTGATTGGGCTTGCTCTGAAAAGCTTTAATCTCCAACCCAATCGAACCCCTGTTCCACTGTCAGAAGACTTGCGCCAGTCTCCCCATCTTAGCAATTACGACTAGTAACGATCTGTCTATACCTGTGATTATTGGTTTTGTGCGACACCGCTGTACACCTGGCTCAGAGTGTAGGTGCTTAATGAACACTTTTCGAATGAACGAATGTCTCTGCAGACAGACAGCAACCCTCAGAGACTGTCTATTTGGTTCCCTGAATCATCCCCAGCACCAAGCGCAGTACCTGACACACTGTACAGGCTCCAGGAGTAGTGTTGGACAAATAAGTGTTGTTTGATCACCTGCCATTTCTTGAGCACCTACTGTTTATCAGTGCGGTGCCAGGTGTGTCTGATCATTGAGTGGTTGTGAGCGCAGATTTCAATGCCAGACTGCCTGGTCTCCTGTTCCGCCACATTATGTGACCCTGGTAGGCTCCTTACCTTCTCTGGGCCTCCTATCTTGTCTGTAAAATAGAGATGATATGAGACCTCTAGTTTAGGGTTTTTGTGAGGATTAAGGAGTTATTTATATATAGTGCTTAGGACTGTGCTTGGCACAGAGGAAGCATTAAATAAATGTTAACTGTGGCTCTTATTTACGTAACACCTCATAACACCTCTGAAGGGTGCCTATTATTATTATTCTCATTTTACAGATGAAAAATGGAGGACCTGAGAGGTTAAATGACTGAATCTGTGTCACAGACAGTAAGGGCAGGGCCCAGATGTGAACCATATTGGGCTTCCTGGCCTGTGACCTCTGTACTGCTTCCCATCTGGAGGGAGAGTCCTATCCCAGAGTATGGGGGTTTCACTCTGGCAGAGCTCTGTCCTCTCCAAAGCACCGTCTCTTCCAAATTGCCAAGAGAGCCTTTACCAAAGTGTGTGAGGCCTTGTGCCAGTGGGCCCAGTGGGAATCCAAGATCAAAACGGGCTCCCCGCCTTTCTTGAGCACCTACTAGGCATCTGATTCTCATGACTAGCCTTAGGAGGAAGAGCCCTTCTGCGAATGAGCAATCCAAGGCTTAGGTTAAATCACACACCCACCGTTGTTTGTCCAAGGTTAGTGGCAGAGCCAGGATTTAAACCCTGTTCTGTCAGGCTCCAAAATATGTGCCCTTTCCCCCGTGTCATGAAGCTTATGTGGATCTATTTCCGGCACCACATCCAATGGTCAGTCTCTGCCCTGGCTTGATTCTTATTGGACTCTACAGCACTATTATTACTAATATTGAGTCCTCATGTATGATTTCACTTTGCAAATGGCTTTCATACTTTGTCTCTTTTGAGACAATCAAACTGTGAAATAAGTCAGGCAGGAATTTCTATCTCCACTTGACAGAGGAGGAAACTGAGGTTCAGAGAAGTCAAAAAATCACTTTACTAACCAAGGTTACACAGGCCGTCAGTGGTAGAGCTGGAGCTGGAACCAGTGTCTCTTGACTCCCGGAGGTGACCGAGGTTAATAGGTCACCTCTGGGGAAGGGAGACTGGGTCCTCATTCAAAATTTGCCCCCTTTTTTTACTGAGTGCCCTTAGATATGCACCTTGCCATCTCTAGCCTTGTGTTTTGGCCTTTGTATAGAGAGAGTTTGAACTGAGTCACCTCCAGCACAGACACTTCAGGCTTTCTGAGTTGGTGTCATCTTCCTTCCTTTGCCCAGGGCAAGGATAGAAAAGGAGGAGCCTTTGAACTTGGATACTTCGGCCACCCCTGCAGAAAGCAGGGCTGGGAGCTGTCTGACCCTGGGGTGCTAGTCACAGTCCAGGGTGTATGAAGATCACCCTCTTCCATTGGTCCAATCTGGACCCCAGGGCACTGCAGGGTTAAGGAGCCTAAGTGAGAGGTATGGGGCTGGACTGCAGCAGGGGAGGGCTGATGGAATTTGGAAGAATGAAGCTGCCATGGAAAAGTGAGGGGAGAGGTGCCAGGGCCTTGGCAGAGGCAGGGTGCCCAGAAGGCAGTGGAGATAAAGCCCAGGCCGCAGATTAGCTACGGGATTAGCCCAGCCTCTGGCTGTTCCTGGTGGCTCCTTATCTCTTGGAGGTGGGGGAATCGGGGCTCCCTCACAGCTCTGAGCCCAGGACCTGCTAATTGCCTGTTAACCCCGTGGGCTCTGTGACTGTCGGGAGGATGAGAGGTGGGGAGGAGTTGGGGGGACTGCAAGCCGAGCCAGCCAGGAGAAATGGGAGCTGTGGTTAGATGTAATTCAAGGGACTGAGAAAAGCCATTGCTCAGATCTCTCTCAACCCCTGATCATTGTCTGGAGCAGACCTGGAGGAAGTGGAAGGAGGAGGGGAGGGCTCCAGAGGAAGGGTTCCTGGCTGGGAGACGGGGTTGGCCTCAGGCCCGGGGGAAAGTCTAGGAGGAAGACAAGAGACAGAGACTGGACAGCTAGATTAAGGGATAGACAGAAAGGAAAGCAAACAGGATGGAGATGCAGATGGCTAAGGAATAGAAAGGTTGGGGGGGGCAGCCAGGCCTGTGGGAGGGAAAGAAAGAGGCCATGGGGATGGACAGGCAGACAGAGGGCAAGGGACAAAGAAACAGAGGCCAGATGGATAATTGATCAGATGCTGAGGACAGACAAGCCAGGAAGATAGGGAAGGATTTGAGAGACAGACTGAGATCAGGGAACAGAGCCTAGGGAGACAGACCGACCCTGGGCAGGGCCAGGCTGACACTGAAGGAGAGGCGGTCAGAGAGAGACAGGCAGCGGCTGGCCCGAAGGAAGGCGCTGGAGGACTCCGAGGGTCTGCATGCAGTTCGGACAGATTTTCATCCAGAAGCTGCCCAGCCTAGGTCCAGAAGGGCTCTGGGAGGCCACATGCTTAGCTTAGGGCGGGAGGGTGGACCTGGGAGCTAAGGCAGAAAACAAGGGAGGGTCAAGAAGAGGGAGGGCCAGACTGAAGGAGGAGGTGGGTCTGAGATGGGGGCAGGGTCCAGAGGCTGAGAGCTGGTGGTGGGTGATCTGGAAATAGCCCCTCGACCCATCAGGGCACATCCTGGCCTGGAACCTGCCCCTTTCCATAGCTGAGCCCTGGAGTCTCAACTGCTGTACACACACCCTCCTTCCGGGCCAGTCCATGGGGAGAGAGCAATGGACAGCCAGTGGGACCTTGTGGCTGAGCAGCCGTGCCGTCTCCATGGAAGAGGCTATGGGCTGTGCCGCTACAAGAGTTCTGCCACTTAGGAGCCGGCGGCTCCACCCGCCGCTGCCTGCCTGGCCCAGGGACCATCTCCGGAGCAACACTCTGCTCTGCCCAGCAGTTGGGCCTTAATGGGGTCATGCAGGTGGCCTAGCTCTGCCAGTCTGGCCTGTCCACTCCCCACAGAGTATATCTATCAGACCCAGAGTCTTTCTACCTATCTTCCTTTGTCAACCCTCCCCTCTTCACAGCCACCTTTAAGGCGGGGGTGCCAGATAACTACTCCCCTCCAAAGCCATTGGAGCCAAAGCCTTCCCCACTGGCTTGGCCCTGCACAGAGCTGGGCTCAGTGTCATGCAGCCTGTCTATGTGTCCATGTGGGAGGTACTGGGTAGGGAGGCTGCCTCAACCCCGCCCAGGATCAGGAATCTACCTGTCATTCATTCACCGAATGCCCACCGGGTGTTTTATAAGCACCCACTCTGTTTGGGCATCGGACTCAGTTCTGCTTGAACCTCAGCTGTCATTTACTTGCTGTGTGTCCTTAGCCAAGTCACTCTCCCTCTCTGCACTTCCTCATCATTAAACAGGAGCAGCAATACTTACCTCACGTGGTTGTCTAAGAGGCTCAAAGGAGAAAACAGATCAAAGGCATCTAGCACGGGACCTGGTACAAAGTGGGATGTGTTCGATAGTGTTCACTTTGTACTTCTTCCTCCACCTCATGCCTCCATCTGCAATTTGCAGTAGGCTCTGGGGTGTCAAGATGGTAAAGCGAGGCTCCTAACTTCAGAGAGTCCGTGGATAAAGCTGAGGAGTGGAGAAACTATGAGTTGCTGGCAGTCAGGGCTCTGCAGAGGAGGTACTGCATGCTGGGGGACACGAGTGAGCAGTTCACTATTTGGGTTCCCCACACAGCCGATGCCTTGTTTGGCCTCTCAACTGGAGCGTATGCTCAAAACTGGTTGCATCAGCAAAAGCTGATTCCAGCATCTTCTTGGCCTGAAATAGGAAGAGGGTGATGCTTTGAGATTTGGGGCAAATACTTATATATTCTCCCTGTCCGCCTTTCCCACACCAATGAGGACCTAGGAATCTTGCACCCAGCCTCCTTCAGGGTTCTCCTCTCTCTGGTGACAAGATCCCCAGGGGCTTTGTGTGCATATCAAAGTTTGAGAAGCACTGATCTCGGAGACCTTGACAGATCAGCCCACCTCTCTGAGCCTCGGTTTCCTCGTCTGTAAGATCTAGGGTGTTTTGAGAGTGTAATTGGAAAGAACATGTTAAGCATTTAACACGGTGCCTGGGGCAGAGAAAGTGCTCTGGAACTGTCCGCAATGCCCACTTCTGCCCCACAGATGCACACACAGCAGGGAGTTGGCCAGGGGTGATACAGACAGGGTAAAGGACTGGAACCCAGAAGTTGATGAGGATGCAGAAGGATGAGGGGACGGATAGGTGAGGAAGTGAGAAATTGAGAGGTTGAGAAGTAGCAGATATGGAGAAGAGAGAGGAAGATGTAGAGAGGAGTGGCGTGGAAGGAAAGGAGGGATGGGGGAAAGGAGATGGGGGTTGGGTCGCACTCCTGTCTCATTGCCGCTGAATGGGGCCGAAAAAGGAGCTGGGGCTTAGGGTAGGGCAGACTTGGTGGGGGGCTGGGCACCTGCCAGGAATAGGTTGTGTATTGCATCTAGATAAGTTCCATCTCTCCCACTGACTAGCCGTGTGACCTTGAGCAAGTCACATTACCTCTCTGAGCTGTGGTTTCCGATCTGTAATAATCTGGCTAATTCAACCTGCCTGATACCAGGGTTGCTGAGTGGACCAAATGGGGCTTCAGTAGATGTCGTCATGTTTTGAGATCTGTGTGGTGCTTGTTTTTGTTTTAGGAATCAGTATGAGAATCAGCAGGACGGTTAACCTAGCTAACCTAGCAAAGATGGAAGACTTCACCTTGCCCCGCAAGGGTACCGCCAGCTCACCAGTTTTTAGAACTCCTCACTCCCGCTGCCTTCGACCCAGCTCCTCTCCCACCTACACCCTACCTCTGAAGCTAGGCATTTAGGATCTCTTTTCCCTAACATGCCTCACATCTTTTCTCCCAGCTTTTACCATTGTGAAAATGTTCCCAAGGAGAGGCAAGGAGGAGCCAGAGAGAGTGATTGAGTGCGCTGACCCCTTGCCCCAAGGGAGGGTGCTGCCTGTGATGGGTTTGACCCTGGGGCTTGTCTCTGTGGGGCGAGCCTGGCAGGGGGAAACTTGCATCCGCCTCTCCGTCAGCCTCCTCCCCACCCCAGCTGCCGCGCTAATCCCCACCGCAGCGACGACCCTGGCCTGAGCCTCCATCCCCGGGGCGCCAACGCCATCTGGTGGCCATGTCGGAGAACTCTCTGCAGAGGAAAAAGGAGATGGGTTTCGTTCAGGGCTGCAGTGACTGCTTATTAAAGCGTCCTTTTGGCAGCCCGGCATTGAGCCAGGTGCTGGGACACCAGACAGGTTCACTGCTCCTGTGCACCATAAACTCTGTGGGAGGGGGAAGAAGTGGACATTGAACAAGGAGACAAATAGATAAACAAGATAATCTCAGGTCTTGATAAGTACTTTGAGCAAACTAAGAGACATGTTGATGCGTGGTGGGTGATGCTGTGAATATGTGCCATATATGAGTGTGTGTCTGAAGAAGGGACAATTAAGCTGAGACTTAACAGATGAGCAGCTGGCCATGCCAAGATGAGGGGAGGGCCATTCCAGGAGAGGTTGCTGCATGAACAAAAGTGTGAAGAAGACAGGCCATGAGTTTGAATTTGTCAGAAGTCTTGGAGTGGAGTGTCAGGAGAGGTAGGTGAGGGTCACATCACGCGGAGACTTGAAAGCTAGGGAAGGAGTCTGGCTTTATCCTCTAGGAAATGAAAATCCATTGCTGGGCTTAAAGCCTGCAGGCGACTTAATTGGAGCTATATATTTTAGAAGGAGCACTCTGGCCTACCATGTGAATGGCCTGGACGGAGAGGCAAGGATGGACTGAAGGGAGACCAATGGCCAGGTGGGAAACGATGGTGAAGGGGGGTACACGAGATGGGAGAGCGGATGGATTCTAAATAGATTTCAAAAGTAGAATTGCCCAGAACAGCTGCTGGATTGGATGTGGGCAGTGGGAGAGAGAGAGGCAGGATTTAGGGATTCTGATGTGAGAGGCTCGGTAGATAGTGGGGCCCTATACTCAGAGAAGAATGATGAGGAGACAGGACATCAAGAGTTCTGCTATTAATTTGTTAAGCTGCTAATGCCTTTTAATCGTCTAAGGGAGGGTGTCGGCAGAAGATAGAACGCACGTGAGAGACTGGGCTGTAGATTGACTGCTGGGATACGGGACAGGGCTGCCCAGGCAGGTCTGGTGGCCCCGGGGGGACAGGGAACCCGAAGCCGAAGGAGTCGTCTCAGTCCCTCCTTTCATCTCCCTTCCTCTTCTCTCTCACACTCCCCCACCCCAGGTCTATACTCGCTATGGGAAGTGTTATACCTTCAATGCAGATCCAAAGAGCTCCCTTCCCAGCCGGGTGGGGGGCATGGGCAGCGGCCTGGAGATCATGCTGGACATCCAGCAGGAGGAGTACCTGCCCATCTGGAGAGAGACAAGTATGCAGGCGGGAAAGGCCGACCTGGGGACTCTGGCCTGGGCTGTCTGCTTGGGATGGTTTTCCAAAGGTCCCCGTCTCCACTGTGCAGACGAGACGTCGTTTGAGGCTGGCATCCGGGTGCAGATCCACAGCCAAGAAGAGCCACCTTATATCCATCAGCTGGGCTTTGGCGTGTCCCCAGGCTTCCAGACCTTCGTGTCCTGCCAAGAACAGCGGGTGAACACCTCTAGCTGGGCAATGGGTTGGGCACGGGGCTGGACCTTCGGGCTCAGAGGGGATGTTGACCAGACTGGCCCTCTAAAGCTCATAGCCCGCCAGCCCACCCATGGACTTTGCTGGGGCTATGGGTGCTGGAGGACCGAGTGGGGCTACTGGGCATGACACCATCATGCCCACCTCTGCAGCTGACCTATCTGCCCCAGCCCTGGGGCAACTGCCGGGCGGAGAGTGGGCTCAGGGAGCCTGAGCTTCAGGGCTACTCGGCCTACAGTGTGTCTGCCTGCCGGCTGCGCTGTGAAAAGGAGGCCGTGCTTCAACGCTGCCACTGCCGGATGGTGCACATGCCAGGTGGGCACCCCACTCCCCACCAGCACTCCGTGCCACCCTGCCAGGCTCCAGAACCTCCAGGGGCAGAGCACAGCTCATGTGCATGGGCAGGCGCATGTGTACAACACGCAACATGCATGTCTATACCCCTGTGAGTGTTTGAGAATTTATGCATGTGTTCACATGTGTATGGAATGCACACACATGTGTGTAATATGTATCTACGCATGCATGTGCTCATGACACTGCACTTATGGGGGTTGTGTGCATGTGCTTGAATACATGCATACACATATGCACGCATATGTGTGTGCAGGCAAGTGCGCGTGTTTGCATGCCTATATGCATGTGTACATTTTCATGCTTATATGCATGAGCATGTATACATTTATGCCTGCACATGCATTTGCAAACATGCACATCTCGGGCATGTATACATGCATGTGCAGGCCCACATTTGAGAATGTGGTGGGGGGAGAGAGGATGCAACCATAGACTCCAGGAATAATCTTGTCTCCTTTCAGGCAATGAGACCATCTGCCCGCCAAATATCTATATCGAGTGTGCTGACCACACACTAGGTTCGTGCTGCCTTTTCCCTTCCCTGCCTCTCCATCACCCTCCTCTTCACTCCTCTGTCTACCCTTCTCCTCACTGCCTTGGCTCTCCTCCTTCCTGTCTTTCCCTGGGGGGGATCTTCCTGGGGGTTGAGCCTTACCCCATACCTCCAGGGGTCTGAGGACCTTTGAAGTAGGGTGCAGGTTGTCTCTCCGGGGAAGTGAAATGACTCCTCTCTTGCTGTGAGGAAAATGCATTGCTGGCTATCAGTGTGGGTAAGGCAAACCCCGTCTGTCCATAGGTCTTGCCTGATCTGTACATCGTTCATTCATTCATTCATACATTCATTCTACAGACGTTTACAACCCGCACTGCTGCTGGAGGTGAGAGTGGGAACAAGAGCCCTGCTCTCGTGGAGCTCGCTGCTGGGCAGGGCTGTGGACAGGCATTATGATATAGCACGTCACTCCTTGGGTAGTGGAGCCTCAGGGATCCTACAAGGCCCCAGGGAGGGGCATGCAGCCCCATCTGGGAAGGCAGGGAGGATTCCTAGAGAACGTGACAGATTAGCTGAGACTTGAAGGGTGCGTCACAGTCACCAGGTGAAAAGGGCAACATGTTTTAGGTGGTGGGAACAGCTCATGCTAAAGACCTTGTGACCAGAGAGAGCGTGCGTCTGGGGCACTGAAAGATGAGGGTGGCTGGAGGGCAGAAAGCAGAGGAGGGGCCGGGGGAGAGTAGAGGAGGCTCCGGGAAGCCAACAATGGCTTAAGGCAAGGCAAGATTTTAGGAAGGAGACTCCGATCAGATGTGGAGAATGGATAGGTAGAGAGTGAGACTAGAAGTAGAATGACTGCTCAGAAGAGTTTTGGAGTAATCCAGATGACGAGGCCAAACCCAACCCAAAGCCAGGGGACAGGGGAGTCTAGGTGATGCATTTGACAGAGCTCAGCTTCCTGAGCATAGAACAAAGCAGAGGAGAAGGAAAAGTGGATCCAAAGGGGAGAACAGAAAACACCCAGCATACTGAGCGTATAAATCCTGTTCATCCATTTGTCCATCCATCCATCATCCATCCATCCATCCATCATCCATCCATCCATCCATCCATCCATCCTCTCATCCACCTATTCATCCCAGCATCCTCCTCAAGTCCCTTGTGTGTCTGAGGTCTCATGCTGTCGATTAGCTCTGGCGGATGGGCTGTGCCCTCCCTCTGAGCCATGAGGACCTCCCTACGCCAGGGGGTTGGAGGACAGAGGGACAAGCCTGTGGGAGGGTGCCCAGCGGGGGGGTGGTTCTGCCTTTACCTGCTTCCTTGCATAGTCTGAAGCTGGTCCAAGAAGGGACCCCCAGCCAGTCTCCTCCAGGCAGTGCCAGGGCTGGCCAGTGAAAGCCCTCAATACGGATGTGGCTGTCTTGGGACAGCCCCTCTGCCTTCTCCCTGCAGCTGGTGGGCCTCTGGGCCACCTGCCCCCCACTGCAGTTGGTGCCTCTGTGTTGCAGACTCCCTGGGTGGGGGCTCTGAGGGCCCGTGTTTCTGTCCTACCCCCTGCAACCTGACCCGCTACGGGAAAGAAATCTCCATGGTCAGGATCCCCAACAGGGGCTCAGCCCGGTACCTGGCCAGGAAGTACAACCGCAATGAGACCTACATACGGTATGTGTGTGCATGTGTGTGTGTGTGAGTGTGTGTTTGCGTGCGTGTGGTGGAGGCCACCCTCAGTAGGCTTGGTGCATGGTAGAGATGGGGAATAGACTGCATCTTTGTTAATAATGAGTCTTCTGCCAGGAATGCCTTTCATAATCCTTTTCTTCTAACTAATTCCTACCCATCCTCCAAGTCACATCCTGTGTCTCCACCTCCAGGGAAGTCCTTGTTGATCCAAACGCCTTTCATGTGAGCTCCCACAGCACCCTGTGTTTATCTCCATCATTGCACGTACCCATTGTTTTAGAACCCTCTGTCTGTGTGTCTTTCTCCCCCGGCAACCCGGGAGCCGTTAGATGCATGTTGAGTGAATGCTGTGCTGAGGGAGAAGAACTGGAAGGGCTGGGAGAGGAATAATGTGTGGCCTGCAGGATGGGCCGCACTGAGCCTTGGGTCTGATACTCTGCCGCCAATCTGCACATGCTGAGCATCCCCTGAGTGCCAGGCCCAGGGCTGTGTCCTGTGGGGACAGAGACGTTTACAACACAAAGCCTACAATTTGTGGATGAGCCCACGTGTGATGGTGTGGCACTGTTTCTCAGGCCCGAGGAGAGATGCACATGAATGGGGTGTGGGAAGCCGGGGAGGCGTGAGCTGGGCCTCTGAGGACCACAGATTTGGGTCTGTGAGAGGAAGAGAAGGGAGGAGAGAGGGGAGGCATCCCAGTGAGAGAACTGTGGAACGATGCGGAGACCGCCCTGAGGAGCAGGGGGACGAGCAAAAGCTAAGAAAGCCATTTGGATGAGCGGCACAGTGCATCCGATCGTGAGCTGTTTTGGAAGTCTGGAAGAGGAATTTTGGAGAGGACTGTTGGGTAATAGGGAACTACTGAAGATTCTAGAGAGGTATAGGGATGAGGCAACATGGACACTATTTGCTGCTTTAGACAAGGCAGGAATTTAGAGAAGGAGAGAATTCTGCAGGCCCAGGCCTTTCTGCTCTCCCAGGCCCTTTGCTGACCATCAAAGTGTGAAGCTAACATATATCTGGGACTGCCTTTGGGAGTCTGAGGGTAGTCACCAGCTTCTCCGTGCAGGGGGTCTCAGATCAGGATCTGCTGGACCTGAGATGTCCCTGCCAGCTGCCTCCTGAGGAAGTTGACTCCACATGGATACCCTGCTTCCTGTCTCCACAGGGAGAACTTCCTGGTCCTAGATGTCTTTTTTGAAGCCCTGACCTCTGAGGCCATGGAGCAGCGAGCAGCCTACGGCCTTTCAGCCCTGCTGGGTGAGACCTGGCCCAGACTCCATGGGGGTGGATCAGCTCACCCTGCTCCCTATGACCCTGCTCTTGTGATCCCTAGGAGACCTTGGGGGACAGATGGGCCTATTCATCGGAGCCAGCATCCTTACGCTGCTGGAGATCCTCGACTACATTTATGAGGCAAGGGAAGGGGGCCTCGCGGGGGCCCCCCAGACGGCGAGTGTAGGATGTGAGAAGGAGCTGTGGGAAAAGCAGAGGGTCAGGGCAGGCTTCCTGGTGGAGCTGTTCTGGCTAGAAAGTCAAGCTGTGGGTTCTTTGTCAGGGTACCCTGATCGGCTAGCCACCAGAAGGCCTAAGGGTGCTGAGGAGAATCCAGGAGTCCTGGTGGGGGTTCACTGGGCAGCAAGTCCTATAAAGTGGGCCTAGCGAGGCCACCCTTCTTTACCAAGATTCCTGAGCCCACTGCTATTCCCCACCCTGAACCCCAAGGTGTCCTGGGACCGACTGAAGAAGGTGTGGCGTCGTCCCAAGACCCCGCTACGGACCTCCACTGGGGGCATCTCCACTTTGGGGCTGCAGGAGCTAAAGGAGCAGGTGAGGGTGAGCCCTACAGAATATGCAGCCAGCACTTTCTCCCAGGACTGAGTACCCACCATGAGTTCTGTACCCGCCTGCTGGAGGGGTTCCTGGGCTCCCTTGGAGTCTCTGTCCCAGGGGACGAGAAAAGCCTGGCTGTAAGAGGCATGGGGCATGGCTTAAACTCTCCCTCTTCACCTTGCAGAGTCCCTGCCCGAGCCGGGGCCGGGCTGAAGGTGGGGGAGCCAGCAGCCTGCTCCCCAACCACCACCACCCTCATGGCCCCCCAGGAGGCCTCTTCGAAGACTTCGCTTGCTAGAATGGTGCTGCGTCTGAAAGGATCCAGGAGTTTGGGACCCCTCCCCAATCTCCAACATAGCATCCTCCTGCTCCTGGGACAGAAGGCCTGGGGGCAGCCCAAGGCTGAGGGGTGAGGGCGCTGCTCACTGGGAGGATGGAGACTCAGTTCCTGTTCTCCCCAACTCGGGCACCAGCTGCTTTGCACAAGGGCCCTTCTTGTCCACACCCCCTGCCCCAATGCTGGTGCCCAGCGAGGGCTGGAGAGTATGCCATGGGCCCTGGTGGAGGGGAGAAGAGAGGGAGGTAGAGGAGTGGCCCACCCCAGCAGGGGTGGAATCCTCTGTACATTTGTATATATTTAGGGAGGACAGGGTGGGGGTGGGGGTACAGATATAGAAGGTGGGTGGGGTTACGGGGGTAGATGATTCAGGGGCAGCCAGGGTCCTGGCCCTAGAGTACCAGTAGAAGAGGCTGGGCTCCCGGGAGTCAGGACTGCTGGGCTGCTCCTACTTTCTGCCCTTCTCTGGGCCCAGTTCCCCTTTTGGCGGGGGGAGCGGGTGGCCCAGCAGGCCTGGCCCCATCCCCATTCCCCCTGCCCCACCCCCACTCCAAGTCCCCTCCACAGGGAGCAGGCAGACCTTTCAGACCCTGGCTGAGTTTGGGGGTGGGGAAGGAAGCCTTCTCAGGCCTCTTTGCTTCCAGTCTGGTTTTATAAAGTGCTGATGAAATTAGGAATAAAGCAGCATAAAGAATTCTCTGTGTGTATGTGTGACTGAGCTGGGAGCTGGGGCTGGGCTAGGCATATGCGTGACTTGGTCCCTGGGAAAAGGAAATCCAGGCCCAGCCAGGACAGGGAGCCTCCATCGTCATCACCAGTGCTCCCTGCCCCCATATCTACCTCTCAGAAACTCAGAAAAACCAGTCCACATTCAGCCAGTTTATTAAAGGCAGGGAGCTTCATCAGGGGTCCAGAAGGGAGAAGCTGGGAGACGCCCCACCCTCCTCTCAGCTCCCCCCTTCACCAACTACTCATCTACAGCCCAGCCCCCAGGATTCAGACCCTAGAGGCAGGGCTGGCGTCAGGCAGACTTCACTGTATAAATACTGAGGCCACAGCTTGAAACAGCAGCGTCGGGGGGGTGGGGGACAAGAAAACTGGGTTTGGAGCAGGAAGGGGTGGCTCTGAGGGCACCTCCCCCAGGGCTTGTCCTGAGCCTGAGGACCCACAAAGCCAGGGAGAGGGGGCCAGTGGGCTACCCTGGAGTCTGGGGCTGTGGCCAGCCCTGTCCAGAGAGGCTGGCTGGTGGCTCTAGGTGGTTGAAGGAGAAGCGCCACTAGGCCAGGGATCTGGGGTGCAGGTCTGAGTCAGGTGCTGTTGCCCTGCTCCTGCTCAAAGAGCAGCATGGCGAGCTGGGTGCGGGAGCCCAGGCCCTCCAGGGCACTCTGGCGACAGCGATGGTACAGGTCCTCGCTGAGCCGCGCGCTGCAGGTCTGGGCCCGGTAGCGCTGCAGCAGCGCCGGCTCCACTGCCCGCAGCACGTGCAGGCCCGAGAAGCGCAGGAACAGCTCATACACATCCAAGCTCTCCAGGAGCTCCTCCTCCTGCTCCGAGGCAGCCGCGAGCCGCCCGCGGGCGGCCACGTAGTCGGAGTTGTAGAAGCAGGCCTCACTGGCTGCCTGGCGATCAAAGCGGCCAGTGTCTCGGCCCAGTTCCGGGGGCCCCGGGCCCTGTGGTGGGGCCACGACTGGGTGGAAAGCCTGGAAGTGCATGGGAAAGAAGGCCTGCCAGCCGGAGATGGCATGCATGCGGCAGCGGTTCAGGAAGTCAGGCGTGAGCACGGTGTCTGGCCCGGCCAGCATGAACAGCGTGTCCAGCGGGTGCTTCTTGGAGAGCAGATCCATGAGGCGCAGCGGTGATGGGGCGGCTGTCTGCACACTGAGCCAGGGCACCCGGGCACCGGGGAAACGCCGCTCCAGCTCTGCCACATGGGCCTTGACAGGTGCGAAGACATCCGCATGGGCCGCCCGCTGGGCCTGTCGCGGCTCATACAGTAGCAGCAGGGTCAGGGCTGCTGCAGCATCGCCAGGCTCCAGCGCTGCAGTGGCAAAGGCCTCCAGGAAGCCAGGGGCCAGGTCACGTTCAGCCGCAGCCAAAGGAAGTAACACAGTAAGTCGCGAGGCCTCGGTGACATAGGGCACAGGCAAGATCTCCACGCGGCTCAGTGGCCGTAGCAGCTGCACCCGGCGGGTGAGGGGCCGGCGGCCACCCTCGGGGGTCAGCGCCTCCAGTTGCAAGTCCAGTGTGTACTCCATACCCCGGGCAGGATCAAAGCGTCGGTAGCCGTTAACCAGCTGCTGCTTCTGGAGCCGCAGGGCTGGGTGGTACCGGCGATTGAGCTCCTCCAAGGCTGCCCCCAGAATGTCGGCCACGTCAGCCTGGTCAGCCCCACGCAGCGGGCAGCGGGGCGAGCCATCAGCACAGGAGAAAGCATGATGCTCGGTGAAATAGTCCCAGCGCAGCACCTCAAAGCGAGAGGCCGGGCGAGAGGGCGCTGGAATGCCCACAGGCCAGGTGGCTGCCCGCTCCCCATCAGCAGCCAGACGGCTGGTGTTCTGGATCTCCCACTGGGTTGGAGAAACAGACCATGAGCAAGACATAGACCCCAGGGGCCAGCACAGAGCTGGGGGACGGGGTGGGTAGCAGGTGCCACTCAGGATAGGTCCCCGGTCCCTGCCAACCTCTGCCCTCCTAGGGCCCCCCCACCTATCCTTTCCTTAGATGGAGGCAGCCTGAGAGTTAAAAGAAAGGGCTTCTGGAGAGGCTTTTCAGAAAAGACAGAAACAAACAGGGATTAGGGACAGCTGTATTCTGTGATTCTAGTGCTCATTTATTATTTCGCTGGGATCTCTAAGACTTCTCAGGACTTGCCTCCTGACTCCCTGGCCCAGACCATACCTGCAGCTCCTGGATCTCCTGGTATGTGCGTTCCAGCTCAGCTCGGGCAAAAGCTTTATGCAGCTGGTACATGTGCACTGGGTCACGTACAGGGTGGGCTGTCAAGGCACTGCGGAAACGAGGGTCCCCCTCTTGCACAGGCTCCCCAGGGCTCAGCTCCAGATAGCTATAGTGTACTCCCTGGGGAGAGAAGAGGAAGGGGTCCATAATGGGAATAATGATGAGACAGCCTCCCTAAACTCACCTCATAGTGTGTCTCATCTTCTCATTCTATGACCTGTTGTAGACTTGGAGTCAGAATTCTGTGAGTTTACATGCCTTGACCAGTTATGAGCTTTTATGACCTTGGGCAAGCCTCTACTAGCTCGTTTATGAAATGGGCATGCATCCTATCTCAGAACTGTCAGGGGTCTCAAATAAAATAATAGCCAACACTGAACACCTACTAGGTGCAAAGCCCCCTTGTTTTTTATAATCCTTATAACAACCCTGAGCAATAATTATTTCCATTGGTATGGATGAGGATACTGAAAGTCAAGAGATTCAGTAATTTACCCAAGGTCACGGGGATAGAAAAGGACAGAACTGGTATGGAAACTCAGGCCTCTATCTCCAAGCACCCCTTTGCCTCTCAAGGGAAGTGCACAAGCTCAGATAGGAGGCACCGGTGGGGTTGCTTATTTTCCCACCTCGTGGTCGCCTGTGCAGCCCACCCCGGTAGCATCCAGGATGCAGCGTCCCAGCCACTCATCGGGACGCGCACTGACGATGTCGTTGCGGCAGCTTTCCAGGTGGGGGCGCAGCTGCTGCAGAAGTGTGCGCGACAGCAGCACCCCAAAGCCGCCGTGGCAGTAGCGGCCTGGGGTGGGCTCTCCACCGATGAAGTCCTGGGGCAGGCCCAGATAGAGGTGGGCAGCGGCTGCCAGGCTGAGGCGGCCAGCTAAGCGTGCCAGTCCGTGCGCCTCTGTGTAGGTGGTATCAGGCACTAGGAAGAACCAGTCAAAGTCGTCGCCGTGCTGCTCCAGCAGGTGGCGCAGTGCCAGGTGCAGGTGCCCGATGGGCCGCTCCTCGCCCAGCGTCACCACAGCCATGCCTGGTGGTGCCCGGCGGCCCCGCGAGCCTGTCAGGAATACCACACGCTCTAGCCGGTGCCCCAGCGTGCGGTTCACGGCCACACCCAGCGTGGGCAACGTGGCCTGTGAGGTCAGCACTGCCACCAGCAGCCTCTGCCTGATGCCCAGCTCCGTGCTGATGTAGCGGGTCCTAGGGTAGGAGATCGCACAAGATTATCAGAAAGACAATGGGAATTCAGGAGGCAGCCTGCATGGACTCCTGCAAGTCGTGTCCTCTCTGGGCCTGTTTCCTTACCTATAACTAGATAAGGATAACAGTCAGCCTTATCCATACAGCGCTTTTGAGCAATATTCACGTAGACATGAGACATATTGTGGGTCCGATTCGGTGTTTCACTACTTAGTAGTTGTATCCTTGAACAAGTTATTTAACATATCGCTCTGAGCCTCAGTAACTACATCTGAAAAGTAGGGTTAATTGTATCTACTTAAAGCACTTAGGCAAATGCTTGGCTCATAGGTTCTCTACACATCATGTATATAGTACTTATTTCTATATAAGTATGCCATTATACCACAAATACATCACATAAATGATGTAATGAAATATATGGCATAGGGGTGTATTGAGTGTGTTTGGGGGAGGGGCGCACTGGAGTTTAGGGGTTCCAGTAACTTACCTTCCATAACACAGAAGGTAAGTTGCAGAACTGGAATTTGAACTCAGTGCTACTTAGGAGAAATTATTTCTCCTATTTCAACTCACTGGCAGTGCCATTAATGGGATGGCTACATCACTCCTCCCCCACAAATGTCACCCTGAAGTGTCCCACCCAGGAACAAGAGATACAGGTAAATCCTAGTTCTCTCTTTTCTCTTTCCCCTTCTCTATAAACCTACTCTACATATCAATCATTTCTCTAAACCCGACAGCCCAGCCAGGGAGCTAAGAGGCCCTTCGGGAGACCATGGGGCCGAGCCAGTTTTAGCACAGAGGAGGGCAAGTTCAGTCCAGGCCCGGACAGAGCCCAGAGTGGGCCTCAGATGGCCTCCGCAGCTCCCAGGGAAGCAGGGCCATCGGAAGTTATCAGGCTCCAAAGACTTCCTGGCCGGCCAGTCCCTTCCTTCCGGAGTCCCCGGCGGCCTCCCCAGCGTGCCCGTCGCGGCCGGTGCCCAGGAGGTGGGGCTGGCGGGGCCGATCCCTACCTGACGGCCTTTTTGGCGGCCTGGCCAGGCTGTGCAGGGTGGTAAGGCAAGACACGCGGCTCCCAGTTCTCCCCGGCGCCAGCGCCAGCGCCGGCCCCGGGCCTCTCGCGCTCGGCTCCGGGCTGCACTGAGTTGGGCCGGCGCGCTGCGTTGGTGTTGCCGCGCTGTGGCAGCTCAGAATCTCCGGGCTGGGGCGGCCCTGGGCCGCACGGCTCCTCCACCCAGGTGACGCTGAGCAGGCTCAGAGTGAAGCCCAGGGAGATGCCCACGGCCACGGGCCCGGCCGGCCGCAGCACAGACAGCAACAGCGATGCCCGCATGGCGCCGGGACCGCGGGCCCCGGGCCGGGGAGCAGCCCCGGAGCAGCCAGAGGAGGCTCGGAGGGGGCGGGACCGGGGAGGGGGCGGATCCGGAGGGCCCGGGCCAAGCTAGCGAGCCCGCTCGCTCCCCGCCGAGCAGAGCCCGCGGCCGGACCCGAATCCCCTGCGCCGCTCTCCAATTCCCTTCCGGCCGCCGCTCTGGACCGCTCCGGACCGCTCGGGGTCCCCGCTCTCGGCGTTGGAGCCTCTGCCGCTGCCACCGCTGTCCGACGTGTCACTGAGAGGGCCCCGCCCCCGGGGTGGGGTCTCGAGCTCCAGCTACCGGAGAGGGAGGAGAAGGGGGAGGTTAAAGGGAAGGACCCCCGGAAGTGCCCCCTCCTCAGTGGGGGAGAAGAAGACGCCGGGGGCGGAGTCCCCTACCTCCCCCCGGCGTGGTTGGTGCGTCCCGGGTGACGTCAGAAGCAGCCCGCCCCTGCCTGGATGGTGCGTCCTGAGTGACGTCAGGTGCTGAGACCGGAGCTGTCCATCAGCACCAAAGGCCGCGGGCGGCATCAGGGTATGGGGCCGCTGCTCTGGGGCAGCCCGAGCTCCTGCTCCTGCTCCTTTCCCTTCCCCAGGCCCAGCCCGAGTCCCCGGACGCCGCGGGACTGGAGTGCCAGCTGGTGTTGGAGGCGGAGCGGCGACGCCGCCACGAAGAGACAGGTCCCTCCGGCCCAGCAGCCCTCTTCCCCGCACATCGGACTTCTCGGACTCCAGTCAGCTGAGGCCTCTGCTGCCCCGCAACCCCGGCCCCTCCGGCCCCTGCATAACCTCTTTCGTTCGGAAGCTCAGGTCGCCTTTAGCCCAGGTAGATTTCGGGCAATCCCAGATTTAACCGCCCACAGACGAGTCTCCTGGCTGCCTCCTCACCGGCAGCACACTGCCCTCATCTCCCCCCAACCCAGTTCCCCTTTTAACTTCTTCGTCCTGGCCCCCTCTAGCCAAGCACTTTTGTCCCCTTTGTCTTTTGCTTCCCTCCACTTTAGGGATGCTCCCGAAGCTCCCTGATGTGGGCACCACTCCTTTGTCCACTGTGTCCTTGCCTAGTTCTCCCACTCCCATTCTTCTCTCATCCTGGTGGAGACCCAGGACTCCTCCTTGACTCCAACTTCCTCTCTGTCAGGCTGACCTGGGAGGGTGACTCCCTTCCATTGCCAGCACTATGCCCGGCACTGTGGCGACACTGCGGTTTCAGCTGCTGCCCCCTGAGCCAGATGATGTCTTCTGGGGTGCACCCTGTGAACAGCCCCTGGAGCGCAGGTACCAGGCACTGCCAGCCCTCGTCTGCATCATGTGCTGCCTGTTTGGAGTCGTCTACTGCTTCTTCGGTGAGACCCCCATCTCATCCCTCACCTGGGCTCCCCATTGTTTCCCTAAGTTATTTTTCTGAGGCGCCTCAAATCTTCTCCAGAACTTCACCACCACCACAAATAACTATCTTTTCTTTAGTTTTTTCTTTCATGCCACGTTTTCGTAGACCATTTAGACTCCAGATCCTAGAGAACACAGGTTTTTGAATTAGGCATGCTTCAATTTGAACCTGGTTCTGTTCCTTACTAATTGTGATGCCTTGGGCACAATAACCTGCCTGAGCTTGTTTTCTTATCTGAAGAGTGGGAACAATGATATTTACCTCACACGGGGTTATTGTGATAATTAGTAGGGACGCAGTAAATAATAGCTATTGTGGTGAAGATGTGTTTCAGTCACTGTGTTAGGTAGGCACCGAAAACATCTAGCACTGTGATTAAACCTGGTCCCTCACCACAGGGCATAGATGGGGAACAGATTTCTGGAACATTCACACCTGTGATACATGTTACAGTTGACCCTTGAACAACACCGGGGTTTGGGGTGCAGTTAAAAATCCACATATAACTTGTTCACCCTTGGCATTTGCAGATTCCCAACCATAGAACCAAAATGCTGTTTTTGACATGCAGTTGTTTGAATCCATGGATGTGAAACCCGGGGATACAGAGGGATGACTGTATATTTACTGAAAAAGAAATCTGTGTATAAGTGACTCACAAAGTTCAAATTTGTATTGTTCAAGGGTCAACTGTAGAGTAGGCTAGATGATAGTCACACACATGGATGTCACCTGCAAGGCAGGCTCCAGTAATTAGGGCCCCTGGGAACAGTTGAACAGGATGGATACTACATGTGGGAGTTCAGTTGAATGGGCAAGTGGGACCTGAAATCCAGCACATGCTCCACTTGCCAAACTCCGGCCCTTGGCACAAGGCTGCTTTGCCTAGAAGAAGGCACATCTTTTTCTAATTTGCAGAAAGGTACCATATGGTCTAGTGGAATAAGTGTCCAGTGATTCTACAGCAAGAGATACAGAACTTCAGAGAAGGGAGCTCTATGGGCGGGGGGCTCAACAAAAGCCTCCAGAAGGAGTATTATAAGCAACTAGAAGAAATGCAAAGGAAGCTGGGATGTCTGAGTTCTGTGCTGGGGAGAGGTGGGGTGAGACTTGTGCTCTGATGCCTCTACACCTCCTCCTAGAATGGCTGGGCAGTAGGCAGGAATGGAAGCCAGATGGTCCTTTCCTTCCACCCCCAAATTCTTGGCTGAACAATTGCAGAGTGGGCAAGAAGAAGTGCCCCTCTCAGGGTTCAGGACACATTCTGAGCCTCCATGGAATCTATGTCACCTCCCTCCCTCCCCTATCCATATCCACTCCCTCTGCATTTGCTCAGTGCATCCTGACGTTCCCTCTCCTGGGCTTGTCTGGCACCCTCCCCCCCTTGGATGTCCTTACTCCCTGTCTCTTAGACTCTGAGCCCTTGTGTATCCTCTACTCCTCTTTCTAGCCCCAGAACCTCCTGGATTCTGATGCTTCCCCTCAGTCCTAGAACTGAATCTCCTCTTTGACCTTTCTCTTCCTGACCCCTCGATCTCCATCTTCCCAACTGTTCAGGATCTACAAGGCCCTCACTCTTCCAGGTACCCTTAATGGGTCCAAAGGCCCTATAACCTCCATTTCCCTGAAACTCCACAACTGCTATTTCACCTCCTTTTTGACTCCCCATGACCCTTTGTAAACCCTAGTGACCCCTGCCCGACTCCCAGTTATCTCTTCACCTTTCATCCCTCTGACTCCATTTCTCTAACTCTCTGATCCCTAGGATCCCATTGCCTTATGGTCCCTCCCCCACCATGTTCTCAGTAATCCCATTTCTCTGGCCTCAATATTACCCTCTCTCTGAATGATTTAATACTCTCAATGATTCCACGTCTGTCAATCCCCCTGACCTGCAAAGACCTCATGTCCTGGAACCAGTCCCTAACAACCCTGCTTCCCCCTTCTCTTTATAACCTTTAATGGTGTCATGTCTCTGAAGCCCTTAACCACCATTTCCAAGACCCCATCTTTCTGAATCTATGAGGCTTTCATCTCTCAAATTCTTTCCGATTTCCAAATACCTCATCTCTTTGAACAATCCTTCCCCACAGACCCCAATGACTCTACCGCTGATCCCCTTATGGCCCAAGTGACCTATCTCTCTGATCCCTATGATCCCAAAGACCCCAGTGACCCTATCACTGATTCATTCTCGACTCTAGTGACCTACCTCTGACTCCTCTGACCCTCAAAGACCCAATACTCATCTCAATGACTGTCTATTTTCCAATAACTCCCAATGACCTATCTCTCTGATGTACCTTGGCCCCATCGCTGGTTCCCTCAGCACCCCAAAGACCCTTAAATCTCTGATTTTAGTGTCCTGCCTCTGGTTCCCCTGTAATTTCATGTCCCTGACCCCTCTGACCTTTTGCCTCTAGCTCAGTGACCTCACGTTGGCCCCTCACTAGCCCCTGTTCCCCTCCAGGTTACCGCTGCTTCAAGGCAGTGCTCTTCCTCACTGGGTTGCTGTTTGGCTCGGTGGTCATCTTCCTGCTGTGCTACCGAGAGAGGGTGTTGGAGACGCAGCTGAGTGCCGGGGCGAGTGCGGGCATCGCTCTGGGCATCGGTTTGCTCTGCGGGCTGGTGGCCATGCTGGTGCGCAGCGTGGGCCTCTTCCTGGTGGGGCTGCTGCTGGGACTGCTGCTCGCCGCTGCCGCCCTGCTGGGCTCTGCACCCTACTACCAGCCGGCCTCCGTGTGGGGCCCACTGGGGCTGCTGCTGGGGGGCGGCCTGCTCTGTGCCCTGCTCACGCTGCGCTGGCCCCGCCCACTCACCACCCTGGCCACCGCCGTGACTGGTGCCGCGCTCATTGCCACCGCCGCTGACTACTTTGCTGAGCTGCTGCTGCTGGGACGCTATGCGATGGAGCGGCTGCGAGCCGCCCCCGTGCCCCCCCTCTGCTGGCGGAGCTGGGCCCTGTTGGCACTTTGGCCCCTGCTCAGCCTGATGGGCGTTTTGGTGCAGTGGCGGGTGACAGCTGAGGGGGACTCCCACACGGAAGGTGAGATGGTACAAGCCAGGGTGGGCATGAGAGAATTGATGTGGGGAAGGGGCTGAGTGATTGGGGAGTGGGAGAAGAAGCTGTACACACCAAGGTTAGAGAGGTGACTCGCTCGGGGTGACTCGCTGTGGGAAGATAGGGTCTCAGTGGCACCATTCATTCCACAACAATGTATGGAGCGGCAGCTCTGTGCGGAGCCCATTCCAGACACCGGGGGATACAGCAGAGACAAACAGAAAAGGTCTCTACCCTTATAGGGTGACATTTGGGTCGGCGAAGACAGATAATAGACATGCAAAGATAATTTCAGTTATGTGGAGCGACATGAAAGAGAGATGTAGGGTAATATGAAAGAGTGACCTATAGAGCCTATTAGAGACAGGGTGCTCAAGGAAGGCCACGTGGAAGAGGTGACATTTAAGCAGAGTGCTGAAGGATCAGGGGCCAGCCAGGCAAAGAGCTAGGGAAGAGGGAGTAGCAAGGGCAGGGGCCTGAAAAGGAATGGGCTTGGCTTGTTGAGGAAGTGGGGCTGGAGTGTGGTGGCTGAGGGATGCCCTCCGAGCCATGATGAGAACTCTGGATTTTATTAGAAGGGCAATGAGATACTGTTAGACATTTAAAGCAGGGAGGATATGATCTAATTTAGCATTTGGAATGCTCGTTTTGGCCGCTGAGTGTAGAGAGCCCTGGGGAAGGCAAGTGTAGAAGGGGAACCAGTGAGGAGGCAGCTGTGGTTGTCCGGTAGAGAGATGACAGAGGCTGGTCTCGGCAAGTCACCTAGGGCTCAGGGTTGGGAGAAGGATAATAGCTGGAGAGAGGACACTTTGGAAGTCTAGGAATCTTCCATAAAGACCTTTGGAGGTAAAGAACAACGGAAATCCCATTTGGGAGGTGTGAGACCAGGAAAGAAAAGGGGGAGGTTATAGACAAGGGGAGTCTGGAAGCCTGGAGCCCCTAGGTAGGAAAGGAGGAGATGAGGCACGTGGGCCTCTGAGACCCTTCTCTGCCCGTCCCGTCACAGTGGTCATCAGCCGGCAGCGACGGCGTGTGCAGTTGATGCGGATTCGGCAGCAGGAAGAGCGCAAGGAGAAGCGGCGCAAGAAGAGGCCCCCTCGGGCTCCCTCCAGAGGCCCCCGGGCTCCTCCGAGGCCTAGGCCCCCTGCCCCTGCTTATCGGCGCAGGCCAGTGCCCATCAAACGCTTCAATGGAGATGTCCTCTCCCCGGTGAGCACCCTGAGCCCCTCCAGTCCAAATCGCGGAGAAGGGAATGTTGTAGAGTCTGTCCAGCTCAGGACTGGGCCTTCCCCAGGGTCTAGTCATTGTCTAGAAGATCTATTGCTTGTCCACACTTTGTAACCTTTGCATCAGGAGCCTGTTGGACCCAGGTCTGGGATGGGGGAAAGGTGTCTGAGGATTAATTTTAATGAGGGATGGTACAGGGTAGGGTTTCAGCGCTGTGGACTGTGCTGCGGTGAGGTCCTGGGCCTTCATCAATCTGGGATGGCTCAGGCTTGTGAGGGTGCAGGGAGAGAATGTTTGCCTGAGGTGGCTCTCAGGGCAGGGGTCTGCAGCCATACTCACACCTGTGTTTACTCTCCCACAGAGCTATATCCAGAGCTTCCGGGATCGGCAGACAGGGAGCTCACTGAGCTCCTTCATGGCCTCACCCACAGACACGGACTATGAATATGGGTCCCAGGGACCACTGACAGCCTGCTCAGGGCCCCCTGTGCGGGTATAGCAGTATAGCTGCTCCCGCCTGCCCGGGCTCTGCAGTCAACAGCTCTGTCAGCTTGGGGAGGCCTTCTGGGGCACCACCCAGTCTGCCTGTGGGTGTTCTTCCCCCACCCTGGAGAAGACTGGCCTGGCTGCTAGAAGGGAGGACCTGTCTCAGGCTAAGCCTGGCCTGAGAGAAAGCCCCCTCCCAAGCTCCCAAGGGGCTCCTGAGGGATGTGGGGTGTGCTCAGGGTTGTGAGTGTGTCACCTGTGTGTGTGTGTGCGTGGAAGGGTGGGCTTAGAAGGGACAATGGGACACTTGCCTTAGATTTCTGATTGGTAGGGCTTCTGCAAGGTTGGCCCCACCTCCTCCCCCACAGCTGGGGTTCCATGGGCCGCTCTCCTGCATGTCTAAGTGGAGGAGGTCTGCCTTCTTCCCCCATCGCTCTGCCTCTCAACCAGACTCATCTAAGGCTTCTTGTCCTTGTCCATGGGGCAAACTGCAGCACCCCTCACCCTGGTCCCCTGTCCTCTGCAAAGCCACCAGCCTGAGGACAGTGGCAGAGGATGGGGTTAGGGGTGCTGTTCTGGGGTGGGTTGGGGTGGGGAGCTGGGGGCAGTGGACTTAAATGCATGGTGCATGTCTGGTGTCTGTCATGCCATCCTGGACACCTCATGCTTCTGTCTCCCCCCACCCCACCCTGTTTTACATCTTTTATAAATGTGCCAAACTAGTGGCTTCTGCCAGGAATGGTGGTCTTCAGTGGCTGGCACGTCCATGGGCCAAGTTAGAAGCACTGTTGCTCTTGGTCTCCTGTGTCACTCACTACACAGGGGCTCCAGGCAAGTTCTGCCTTCCTACATCACACAGAGAGCCAGGGAAAGGGGCTGCATCGCTTTTATTGTCTCCCAACATCTCTGGTTCCCCTGTTCCCCCGCCCCTGCCCAGGATAAAGACACGAGCCTTCCAAGCTGTCCGAGGGCACCCGCCTGGCCTGGTTCGGTCCTCCTAGCTACCTGCAGAGGAATGACTTCGCGTGGGGCTGGGGAGGGAATGGGTACCACCTTCCTCCCCTGGCAGAGGCTGGGTACCCACACAGAAGCAGGGCCATCACCCTCTGCCCCACCCTTTCTGGGCTTTTGTTGGGGCTATCTGGGGGAATGGGAAAGTGGGAGTCGGTTAGGAGTGGAGCAAGGCATCTGAAGGGAACTCAGAAATTCGAGTGGAAGGTGGGGCATCTCCTATATGGAAGAGGAAAGAAATGAGACGAGCTCTGGAGCCCTCTGCCCAGGCTAATGTTGAACTCACTGAGACCGGCAGAAGCCAGCTGGGCGGAGGGCAGAAGGGGAGTGAGGAGTAGTTGGGGAGCACAGACCAGGAGCCAGTAGTTGAGAAGGAGAGGAACTCAGGTACAACTGGGGCATTCAGGAGAGACAAACATGGTCCAGAGGCAGGAGGGAGTGAGAGAAGCTGGGACAGGAAGGGGTGTAGAAAGGTGGCAACAACTGCCCTAAACCAAGTGGTTCCTGTTGAGAACACAGCTCTCTCCTCTCCTCAGCCTGGGTGACAACTCCCGCCTCCCTACTCCTTACCTTCAACACATCCCAGAACCAACTTGCTATCTTTTGTCCTGGAAAACCTTGGGGTAGCCCACCCACCTGCTCCTAGGCGACCCTTCCTGCCTGGCCAGCCCGCCTGCCACTCTAACCTCTGCCCAGTAGGCTTCACTCACCCTCTACCAGCAGCCGCGTGTGCGCGCTGTCCTGGCCGGCCTGGCAGCAATAGGTGCCCTGGTCCTCAGGTCGCACGTCATGGATGACCAGGCTGTGGGTGGAGCCATGGCTGCGCAGCTCGTACTTGTCTCCCGGACACAGCTTGACCCCCTCCCGCAACCAGCACACGTGGTCCCCCGAGCGGGACACAGTCACCTCCAGCACGGCCCGGCGGCCGACTAGGACCGTCTTCTCGCGAGGGGGGCGGCGGCACATCTGCAGAGGCAGTGCTAGGGGTGGAGAACGAGGGCTTAAGTTAATAGGGACACGCAGGGCCCCCAGGAGGAGAAATGCATCTTCCCTGCCCCTGCAGCCTCGACTCCTGGTCTCAGATCTCTATGCCACCAGCCCGTTCCTCCGTACCCCCAACCCAAAGTCTCCTCCTCCCCGTCTCCTCAGGAAATCCACTGCCCTCTGTGACCTGCCCCAGGAGAGCCCCTTGAGGAAAGGAGGTGGGGGAGACAGCGTTCCTAGGACCAAGCCGCCAGCCTGCCAGTCCCAGGGATGTGATGCCCACTCCTGGGGGTCCCCCCGCAGTTGCTCACCCTCCACCTCCAGCTCAGCCACGGACTGGGCGGGTCCTGCCTGGAAGTGAACCTCGCCGGCTTCCTCCGTGCGCAGCTCGCTCAGCACCAGAATATGTTTCTTCCCTGAGGGGGGGCGGGTGCGCTAGCGAGGCCAGAGCTTCCTCTGGGGAGGATTCGGGGATGAGGGTAGGGCCAGAGTAGATCCCTGGGTCGGTTCGGACTCGATAAATGCGCTGGGGTGAACGGAATTGGGATGCGAAGGTGGAAGAGGAGCGGGCCAGGACCGAGGGCTCAGCACTGGGGGCCGCGGATAAACAGGGAAGAGGCTCGTTGGGTCGTGGGGCGGGCCCATTCTAGTAGGAGGCGGGGCCTATCTTAGTGGGTGGGGTCTCTATGCGTCGGGGGCGGGGCAGCAAGGAGCCAGAGTGGATGCAGTCTGCCAGACCTTCCTGTCGGATGCGGACGCGGCCTCCAGGTCTCAGTGGGCGGCCTCCGAGCTTCCAGCTCCCGGTGATCTCGACCTCTGACACGGTGCACTCGAACGTGGCGCTGTCGCCTTCGCGGGCGCGCACCGACCGGAGCTCGGAGAGCACAGACACCACGCGCTCTGGGGCGGAGTCGGGGGCGTGAGGCGGGGCGGGGCGGGGCGGAGCGGAGGCAGCAGACCACGCCCACACCTCTCCCCTCTCCCAACAAGCTCCGGAGTCCGTCCGTGGGGAAGGCGGGTCTGCGGTCCCCGAGTTCGCATCAGTGCCCCCCCGCAGTAGTGCCCCGTACCCACCGCGCACTGTCAGGCGGACGGGTCCGGCACGAGCAGGCCCCACCGCGCAGCTGTAGTTCCCGGCGTCCAAGGGGCTGCAGCGCCGCAGCTGGAGAAGGCGCCGCGTGCCGAGGGCCTGGAGCCTGAGCCGAGGGCTGGGGATGAGCCGGCGCCCATCCTAAGGGGCGGGAGTGGCAAAGAGTTGGGGCGAATTCGGCTGGGCACCGGCGACCGCAGCCCACGGAGGCGGCGGCGCCCTCTGTTGATGTCAAGCGATTTCTAGGCGCGGTGATGCTTGTCTGTGTCCCCCAGCTGGGGTCGGGCCGTCCTGTGCCTGCGGGCTGTGCCAGGAGCCTCACTGGGAAGATGTCACCCTTTAGGGATGTTAAGGCTGAGAAGGGGCGCCACAGGCGTGGGAAGCCCAGATTCATGTACCCATAGCACTGGCCATGAGCTTGGATTCTGGAATTAGGCAAACCTGGATTCAAATATGGGTCCTACCCCTTTTGTCTGTCCCTGGGCAATTCTCACCCCATAGAGCCTCAGTCTCCTTATAGCTAACACTGAGATAACAAGATTTACCTCAAAGGGTTGCTGTAATGATTAAAGGATTAAATGTAAATCTGAGTACAGTGCCAGGAACATCTGCTCAGTGAGTATTAGTTGTTTTGTTATTATTATTACAGTGCCAAGGTGGTCTGGGATGGGGCTGGGCTCTGACCTTCTCCCAGGTGACATCAGCCAAGGCCTGGGAAAGCTCGCATTCGAACGTAGCTGTGTCGCCCTCGGTCACCTCAAGGTCCTGTGGCCCTTGCACAATGGTCACTGGGGCCTCTGGGAGTGGGAAAAGGAGGACAGTGCAGAGAGAGCAGGGCTCAGGGCAGGATGGGGACCCAGCTTACAGGGACAGGGAGAACACACGTGGGCACAAGGTGTCAGTGGTGGACAGGTTTTGACAAGGTGATTAGTGGAAGCCACTAGTGAGTGGGGGATGTGCTGGGACGAGTAGTCAGTGGGGGATGCTGGCCAGTGGAGGACACAGTGGGGTTACAGGGGTCAATGGGGCAGGAGTAGACAGCTGGCAGTAACCCTTTAAGGTGGTCAGTAGGGGACATGCTGGTGCTGGAGGGGCATGGTAGGGAACCGAAGCAGAGATGCCAGTGGAGTCACCCACAGACAGGCATGGCCAGTGGATGCCACACTTGGCTAGAATGAACAGGAGACACTGGACAGTGGGGGACACGGTGGATTCAGAGGAGCAATGGGGGGGCTCTAAGCAGGTGTTGTCAGTGGGGAATACACTAGGCTAGAAGCAAAAATGGGGGACACTGAAGCAAAGTTGCTAGTGGAGTCACCCTTAGGCACAAACAGTGGATCATTGGGACTTGTGGTCAGAAGAGCACACTCGAGCAGGCAGAGAAGGACACAGCAGGCAGGCATGGTCAGTGAGGCCACACTCAGAGTGGTCAGTGGGGCCATGGTCAGGCAGGCAGACAACGGAGACCACGCTGGCATAGGCATGCTCACAGTGGAACAGTCAGTGGTTCACAGGGACTGGAGGGTCAGTGGAGCCACGCTTAGGTAGGGCAGCCACCGGGGCCACACGGGGCCAAACATTCAGGGAACTCACACGCTGGCAGAGAGGTCAGCGAGGGGCACACTGGGACAGGCATGGTCAGTGGGAGCCACACAGGTAGTGGGATCAGTAGAGTCACACCCAGGCTGGTCAGCAGGTGGGCAGCGGTCCCAGAGACCGCACCTCTCACAGTGAGTCTGGCTGCACAGCGTAGGGAGTCCGTAGTGAAGGAGACGCAGCCTGAGTCAGCCAGGCCCAAGCCACTGAGTACCAGGTGGTGAGTGTGGCCCTCTGCATGAATGTGGCACTGGGGCCCTGGGTGCAGCCGGACTCCACCCCGGGCCCATTCCCCAGTCACGCCATCCTGGGACAGCTCCAGTTGGAAGGTGGCGCTGCCCCCTTCAATGATGGTCACATCCTTCAGAGGCTGCAGCACCCTTAGCTGCCTTGCTGGTGGGGGGAGATGGGGGAGAGAGGAAGGATGAGGCTTCCAACTCTGAGCACAGGTTTAGGTGGGCTCATGCATCTCTTGGCCCTACGTGCACCACCCCTAACACCCAATCTCGTAAGGACCTATTAAACAAAACTCAGAACCAGGGTGCAGGAAGAAGGGAGCTCACCAGATTTGGGGGGAGAGAAGTGGTTATTGGGGTTAGAAGAGGGGACACACAAAGGAGTGAGGTCTGGTTAGAGAACTGAGGAGTCTGGGTGGGGGATGCTGTGACACTGGAAGGAACACAGGATTTGGAGTCAGACATACCAGCATCGGACCCTAGCTCTGCCATATAATTTGTGAGCTGTGTGACTTTTCGCAAACTGCTTGACCTCTCTGGGCCTTAGTTTCCCCAATTGTACAAGGTAAATAGCATTGAGACACACGGGTTTATTATGATTAGATGAATGAAATAAATTAGAAGAGAATATGTAACACCAACAAGAACCATTTACCCAGCTCTGTGTGGGCATTTTTCATGTTATCTTAATGTTCCCAAAGACGCTTGAAGTAAGGACCAGTCCCATTTTTAAGAAGATTTGGCTTAGAGAGGTTAAATAATTTGCATGAGGTCACGCAGTTAATGGAGGGCTCCAGCGTGGGGGTGGGAGTGCTATTTGCCAGCTATCTCTGCTTCTGAAATGGGTCCATGTATCCTGGGGTGTGTGACTAAAGGATAAACACTATAAGTCTTTCTGGAGTATAATATTTATGTTTATAGCAAAGCCAACTTGGACATATGAAATGGAATGCAAAATCCACATGGACTTCTGAGCGAATAGACAACATTAGACAAAGAAAAGTTCTGCTTTGGGTAGGCTGCTTCAGGTCACACTCCTGGAGGTCATCCAGGACTGACTCGCCTCACCAGTGAGAGGCACTTGGGTGGGTGTCTGAGGGGGCCCTGGGCCAGCTCAGAAAGGCTGTGCCATGGGGCAGGCAGTATGTTAGGAGAGCATGGGGCACTCACGCCTTACACTGAGCCTGGCCAAGGTTCGATCGTGGTGGCTCTCGCAGCCGTAGGTGCCCTGGTCAGCCAGTACGACGCCGTGGATGAAGAGACGGTAGACATGGCCATCCTGGGCCATGGACAGGCGAGAGTCGTGGGGTAGGGGCTCCCCACCTCTCACCCAGCGCACGGCCCCTGCCGCACCCACTCGGCCTGTCTCCACTTCGAGGCACACGTCCTGGCCTTCTTCCACCCGCATATCCTGCAGCCGCCGAAGGAATAGCAACTCCATTTCTGGGGAGGAAGGGAGACGGTTGTCATGGAGCCTGGAGGTGACCCCCTGCTCCTTCTCACAAGTCTGTCCTTGGACACAAGGGTAAGGCTGCTAGAGCTGGGACTGGGAGAACAGATACAGGGAACAAGACTGTTTCTTCCCCATCAGGACCAAACCTCGAACGTGGAGCCGGGCACTTGTGGCTGTGCCCCCTGCTCGGGCAGTCACGGTTCCCGCATCCTTGAGCTGGCACCCTCGTACAGTCAATGTTCGGCTTGAGCCATTCTGGGCCATCTCTAGCTGGGGCCCTGGAGTGACAACGGCCCCATTGCGCAGCCAGGTGACATCGGCGTCTGGAGGGGAGACTTCACACCGGAATGTGGCATCATCGCCCTCATGGACAGTTAGTGGTGTCAGCTCTGAGACCAGCTTCACCAGTGGTGGTTCTGGTGGGAGGCGGTCAGGCAGTGAGGTCGGCTGGGTCTCTCCTCATCCCTCCCATTCATCCCCCCATTCAGAGGGTAGAGGCCCTCACTCCCAGTTATTTAACAGACCTGTTTGGAGGCCTACTGTATGTCAGCCATAGGGGTGTCTCAAAGGGTTAGATGCCAACTCTCTGCCACTCTTGGCCAGCTTCTCTAAATCCTGGCCTGGCACCCCACCTCTCTGACTCCCTAATAATAACAAGTCATTTATTATAGACCCTATTTATCTCATTTAACTGTCACAATAGTCCTATAAGATAAGCACTATCCCCACACTTCAGAGCTGGGGCTCAGAGAGGTTTAGCTACTTGCCAGTGTCACACAACTATTGGGAAGCAGAATCCAGATTGGAACTTGGGTGGGTCACTCTGGAGGCCCTGCTTTTAACCACTATGCTATGCCTCCTCTTATTCGAGGGTTCCAGGACAAGGAAGACCTGAGGCCCCATCCAAGGAACAGTTGTACATGAATTGGTTGGAGCCAGAGGCAGCCAGATGGGGTGTAGAATTAGGGGGCTCCAGAATGGTGGGGGGGTATGGACCTTGGGGGGCCAGGGGCCAAAGGGTGTGAGGGGTGCACTGTTACCTTCCACACTGACGAGGAAGATGCGGCTGTCCTGGGGTGCGTCGCACAGGTACTCCCCAGCGTCCCTGCTCCGTGCCCCCCGCACCCGCAGCACCTGCCTCGCCCCGGCCTGCTCCAGCTGCACCCGCCCCAGGCTCACCAGTCGCTCCCCATCCTTGTACCAGCGCACAGTGGCCCCCGGCCCGGAGAGGTGCACCACCAGCTCTAGGTCCCCACCTGGGGTGCTGCAAACCCTCGTCTGGGCCACCTCGGGGGCCACCACCCGCACGGGGGACTCTGTGGGGGCAGAGCCGGGGGTCACTGGGAGGAAGCGGCTCTAGGGCTATAAGGAGGGCAGTGGGAGGCAAGACGGGGAAAGGTATTGAGAGGTGGGACAAGGAGTGGACAGGCGTGCTTGAGAAGCAGGGAAACTCATGGGTTTGGGGTGCAACTCTCAGGCTTCCTGCCCAGGCTGTACTCACCAGCCACTTGGACAGTGAAGCTGAAGCTGGGGGCTCCCGGGGCCACCCCGCACTGACAGGTGTAGAGGCCTGCATGGGCTGGCTCTGCGGCCTGGATGCAGAGAATGCGGCGAGGGCCCTCCGTGCACAGCTCCAAGCCCTTGCCCTCCTGCACCGGCCTCCCATTGTGGCTCCAGAAGACAGGGGCACCAGCCCGCGACAGTTCACAGCTCAGCACCACCGGCTCCCCGGGGGCCACACAGAGTGGCCCGGGGGCTGCCTCTGGGGCAAGGAACTGGACTGGGGGCTCTGGACAGAGAGAGGAGAAGATCAGCTCAGGCTTGCTCTCACCTCCCCCACCCAGGCTTGCCAGGAGCACCCACCAGCCAGGCTGACATTGAAGGTGACAGCTTCATCATGGGTCTCACACACATATTCCCCAGCATCCTCGGGCTGGGCGTGGGGCAGGGTCAGGGTGCGAGTGGGCCCCTCAGCACCCAGCTGCAGGGCATCCGATGCTTCTACCTCCAGCCCATCTTTGTACCAGCGTACCTGGGAGCCAGCAGGGGCCACCTCACAGCGCAGCTCCACTCGCCCTGGGGCCCCAAACTGCAGGTCCAGGGAACGGGCTGCCGGGCGCACAATCCTCTCTGGTGGGGCTGGTGGGTGGACAGAGAGAGGGGCACGTAGGCTCAGTCTCACCTGCTGGCTTCTCGGCCCTTCCCCTTCACAGTGCAGCTCTCGGGAGAGGTACCAGCTACAATTACTGGGCACTTACTGTGTGCCAGGTGCTGTGCTAAGCACATTGCGGCTCCTTTCTCCCCACTCCTGACACTCCCTAGAGGAGTCCACCTGCTGGCTTCACTTTACAGATGAGGACCTGAGGCCTCTTTAGAGGAAAGTGACTTACTTGTTCAAGGTCACATGGACAAAAAGAGGTAGCCCAGATCTGTCTGACCCCAATGCACCTCTTCCTACTCTGCCCCCATTTCCTACCCCATCCCAGCTTTGCCTCTGATGCACTTATACCACCTGATAAAGCATCTATTTCACTTATTCGTTATCTGTCCACCTTCATTAGAATGCAAGCTCCGTGAAGACAGGAGGTTTTCTCTTACTGGTTCACTACTGCACCTGTCAGCGTAGAACAGTGCAGAGCACACAGTAGCTGCTCAACAAGTATTTGTTGAATAAATGAATGAACGAGTACTGCTAATTGCTGGACTCTCTCCACCAGGCCCCTGGTCACTGTCCTGACCCGATTTGGGCCAGTCAGGGCTCTCTGATGGCCGAGAATAAGGGGGCTGAGGGGGGAGAGGAGGCTAGAGAAGGGGAAGGCTGTGTGGGCCAGTAGGGGCCCCTAAGACATAGGAAATGGGAGGTTTGGATATCTGTCCCTCAACCTCCTGCCTCTTTAGCTTTCCAGAGTGCTGTAGAGACTGCCCACCTGTGACAGTGACAGTGAAGAAGGCTGAGTCATCTCCGGCATCGCACACAAACTCGCCCCCATCCTCGGGCTGGGCAGCGGGCAGCACCAAGCGGCGGCGGGGCCCGTCACTCTCCAGCACCAGAGCCTCGCTCTCCTCCACCTCCAGCCCATCCTTGTACCAGCGCACTGGGGCATCCTCCCTCGACAGCTCACACATCAGCACCACACACTCCAAGCTCACGGCGATCAAGGTCACCTCATCACGGGGGTATATGATGCGCACCGGGGGCTCTGCAGAGTGGAGGCAACCACAGCTGTCACAAACTTACCATCAGCCTCCCTGCAGCCATCTGGCAGCATGAAGTCCCTGTCACCCACAATGATAAGAGTAATGAGGATAACAACAAGGACTCATAGGTCTACAATCTGTTTTCTGAAATCCCTGCGGCCAGCGGTGTGACAAAATCCAGAATGCTTCGGATTCCAGAAATGGTGCATTTATCACACGTCACATACCCAGCTCCCCTGGCTCCCACTAGGGCAACCCCCATAATCAATCACATTAACAATTCGTCAGTGTAACATAGAGATGTGTTCACTCTAAGCAGGATAGTTAAAGAGTACCAATAGATTTACAGCAGTCAAGCTCAGGTTTACTAAAATGACTTTGAATACCAAACTTTTGATTATCAGAGATTTTTGGCTTTCAGAATTGTGGATAAGGGACAGTGGATTTGTAATAGCAAATACTTATATACCACTTCCCCAAATTCCAGGAACAGTCCTAAGCACTTTACACATTTAAGCCTCCTAGAAAGTAGGCATTGTTTTATCCCTGTTTTCCAGGTGAGGAAATTGAGGCACAGAGTGATTAAGCAACTTCCTTAGGGTCACAGCTGGCTACACCTACTCCAGAGCAGGAGGAGGAGCTACCATCTGTTAAAGGGGGGCTCAGACTCTGCAAGCAGTGATAGGGATTCTGAGCCAAGGTTTGCAGGAACTCAGTAATGATTTTTGCATCTGTGCATAAGAGTTGCCAACACCTGTCTGAGAGTTCCCCAGGGACACTAAGCGCTGGCTGATTCCGGGAGTTTGTCTCCAACTGCTTGGAAGTGGTTATTCCTCCACAGAGAGAAAACTATGTCAATGCGGGAGAAGACTAAGACGTTGCACTGAGCCAGAGCCTGCCCACATGACCACGCACCCTGGGGGTTCTCCTAGAATCTTGTCTCCAGGATACTTCAGCGCTCCTTTAGCATTCGGCCCCCTTGTGGCTGGGCTGGGGAACTGCTAGCTTCCCCATCTCTTTTTGCAGAGGCGTAAGCTTGGGCCCACATGCTGCTGGCACACACTCAGTCCCCTCTGCCTCTGCAATCCACCTCCCTACCTGGGCTTGTTCTGAGAGTCTAGAGGATGCAGGCTGATTCTCTAGGGCCCAGAAAGCTAGTCAATTGCAGAGTGTGGCTGTCTGAGGGGTGGGGAAGGGCATGGGGGCAGTGGGGTGAAGACAGGGTGGAGCGATGCGGCTGGGGTGCCTGCACAGCTGTGAGACCTCAGCCTGTCATTAGACTTTATTCTCCCCGGCCTACAGCCAAGGTGGTGGTGTGTGAACTTCTCTGTGAAGAATCTGGTGTTTTGTGAGGTCAAATGTGGGCTGGCATGTGTACAGCTGCGGCCATGATTTCTGGCCAGGGCTTGGGGTGTGAGAGCCTGAAGGGACTCACTACAGGCCAAAACATGTGCAAAAAGGTCTCTTTGACTTTGTGGGCTTGTGTGTGCCAGGTTGTACTATTTAGGGTGCAGGGAGAGAGGGGCCCTAAGCAGCTCGGCCTAAGCCAATGCATTATTCCTAGGGCAGGGAAGGGGAGGGGGCAATAAGGCCGTGGCAGCAGCAAGGTGGTTGCTCCAATGCAGACAGTGGGGTTCTTCTGTGCCACTCAAAACTTCTTAGGTCCTGCGACACCCCAAAACCTCCACCCCCCACACCCGCACACTGGGAATGGTACTGTGGGCTGCAGTCCCAAAACTTCCAGCACTGAATGACCATCACTTCCGTAGATGTCCTGTGCTTTTCCCGCTTTGAATATTCTCCCCCAAACTCAGTCCAAACCCTGACCCCTGCTCAGCTAACAACTTCTGCTCCAAGTATCTGTTTTGAAGGTACTTACTGCCTGCCAGCCAGGTTAGTAGCCCCCCAGCCTTGGGCTCTCACTGTACTCTATCATGACACTTAACAGCCCACACTCTTAAGACCCTGTACAGCAGGGGTTCCCAATCCCAGGGCCACAGACGGGTACCGGTCCATGTCCTGTTAGGAATCAGGCTGCACAGCAAGAGGTGATCGGCAGGCCAGTGAGCGAAGCTTCATCTGTATTTGCAGCCGCTCCCAGCACCAGTATCACCGCCTCAGCTCCACCTCAGATCATCAGGCATTAGATTCTCATAGGAGCACCGGTCCCTGGTGCCAAAAAGGTTGGGGATCGCTGCTCTACAGTGTCTGGTCTTCCTGCCAGGCTGTGAGCTCCAGGAGGGAGGCAGGTATGTCTGTCTGCATCTGGAGCCCAGCCCAGGGTGGCATGGTGACTTTCTGCGAGGCCCTCCCTGACACTGCTGCTTTGTTCTCCTGAGCCCTCTGCCCTTGTCCCTCATAGTACTTGTCATGAAGTGTCACTGTGCATTTATTTGCATGTTTATTGATTTAACATAGGGGTCGCAAACACAAATGCCCACAGGGGCCAGGTAGGTAAGGTCAGTGGCTGAAGAGGTCTGAGGAGAAGCAGAAAGGAAGGGTGGGGAGGGTGGGATGGGAATGTGAGCCCCGTATTATGGGGTCGGCTGCTACTCAGCGCCAGCTGTTCGTCGCCATGGGGGGAAGCGAGACCAGAGCCGCCGGGTCTTCGGCTTTTTCAAGAGGACGCATAACTCCGGATTGTTATTTGAACTGTCCTGATTTTGGTAAGACTCTGCAGGCCAAACAAAACATGTCTGTGGGCTGCATGGGGCCCTGGGGGTTGCCCATTTGTGACCCCTGGTTAACAGTGGCTGCCCCAGCTAGACTGGCAGCTCTCTGAGAACAGGGGCTAGGTCTGCATTGCATATCCGTTACCCTCCTGGCACATGAACGTGCTCAGTAAATGAGCTGGTGGAGAATAGCTATTCCTGGCCTTGGGTGCCGGGGAGGAGCCTGCTCACTCACATAGGGGCCCCAAGCTCTTCCAGGCAGAGAGCCCTGGCACATGCACCCATAGCCCCACCTCCCTCCTCCCCAGTGTGCTAGCTAGGGGCTATGTGGCCATCTTCTCCAAGGGCTCAGGACTGTTCTCTGGTGACCCCGGGCAGCTCGGGTAGGCCCACACCTGTGACAGTGACGGTGAAGGAGGCTGACTCGTCATCGATTTCACACAAGTACTCGCCGGAGTCCTCGAGCTGGACAGCGGGCAGCACCAGGCGGCGGATGGTGTCTTCCTTCTGCAGGAGCAGGGCCGGACTCTCTGCCACCTCTTCACCATCCTTGGTCCAGCGCACCTCGGCCCAGGGCCGGCATAGCTCGCAGGTCAGCACCACGCGCTCTAGGCGCACGGCTGCCACGTAGACCTTGCCACTGGGGTACACGATCCACGAGGAGACATCTGGAGGACAGGGATGGCGTGGCCAGGCATCAGGGGCTGAGACCAATGGGCCCTGCTGTTCTGCCTGATCCACGCCTGCCCTACTCCTGGAAAATGTGCCACATATTGAATCAGAGGGCCCTTCCTTGGATTGTGGCTCATAGCTGCTCAGAGAATCAGTCATGGCTGGAGACAAAACCAGTCACCAAACACATCAGGGCCACGGTGGCATGGTGGGGGCCACGGTGTCAGCCTCAGCTACAGAACATTCTACATTTTCTAGGTTGGGACAGTATGAAGGGTAAAACTGGGGAGAGGAGGGCTGGGTGCCCAGATAAAGCTGGGGTCTCCCACAGGCCTCAGATCTTCTGACCCCTCCAGTGCCCACCTCCTCCAGACTCTGCCCTTTGGTAGCACTGCCTCCCCTCCAGCTCCCCTTGGCAGGGGAATGGAGAAGGCAGGGCTTCCCTGTGACTTGTGTAGCTATGACCAGTGCTTTATTGACAATGTGTTTCCTGCAGTGACTGAGCCTCGGGGTGCAGACCATGGGTCGGGGAGAAAGGGGGGTATGTGATCAGTTGGGGGAGGAAGGCAGGAGCTGTAAATAATGGCCCAGAAGTTAGAGTGTGACAGCTTCCCAAACAGGGGCAGAAGGTACCTTCTCCTGTCCCACGGGCCTGACTGGACCCCCACCTGTGATGGTGACGGTGAAGCAGGCACGCTCGTCTCCAGCGACACACTGAAACTCGCCCCCATCGGGGGGCTGGGCAGCGGGCAGCACCAGGTGGTGATGGGGTCCTTCGTTCTCTAGCACCACGAAGTCACTCGCCTCCACCTCCTGTCCATCCTTGTACCACTGCACAGGGGCATCCTCTCGGTCCACCTCACAGGTCAGCATGACACACTCAGAGGTTATGGCATGCACGAACACATGCTCCTGGGGATTCAGGATGTGCACTGGGGGGTCTGAGGAGGAGCAAAGGAAGGGTCACAGAGATAACCCCCCACAGACATGTGTCCACTCTGGCGACTTGCCCAGGACATAGTCTCCTCTCTAGAGGACATTGGGAGGGTTAAGGCCATGCCGAGCAGGGGGCTCCGGGGTAATGGGGGTGTGGGATACTGTGGGTGTGGCAGGTGGGGCATGACAGGAGATCATGTGGCTTCGGAGTGTTTGCTAAGTCCCCAGAGGATCAGAGGTCACTAGGTCGGGACATGGAGGGAGGGAGGGAGACACAGAGAGCCTTCGTCTAGGCAGAGAGGAAATCAACTGTCACAGGCCACATCAAGGCCAGGCTTGCTGCTTTTACAAAGAAGCCTCTGGGGCACTGGTCCCAGGTGGGGAAGAAGGCGGGAATGACTTAGGGGTGCCATAGTGGGAAAGCTGCTTCCTACAGGCAGTAAGCTTCCTGTCACTGGGTGCATTCAGGCAGAGGCTAGAGAACATTCTGGCAATGGTGTTGAAACAGGATTTCCACTTAAAGTGAGATGAGCTGGGTCAGTGGTCCCCAAGCGGCCTTCCCAGAGTGGATCCCCAAGCCCTGTCGTGTGGATTGACTCTGATGGTCTGGAGGACCTGGGCATATGCACTTACAACAAATTTCCTCAGGACTTCTGAAGCAGCCAGAACAAGGACTGGCTTCTGAGAACCACTGGACCACTGCATTTAATGCTTCCCTTTGACTCTGGCCGCTTGGGGCAGTGGGATAAGCACAGTCCTGGGTGTGAACCCAGCTCGAGTGTTTGCTGGCTGTGTGACAATGGGCAAGTTATATAACCTCTCTGAGCCTCAGTTTCTTAATCTGTGAACTGGAGATATACTGCCCCTCATCTAGTTGTGAAGATTAAATCAAAGTGTATACCTGAAGCATCTGGCATAGTACTTAGCGAGTAGATGTTCAATAAATGTTAGCTCCCACTCGCCTTCCCTTAGTTGGATTTACCAGAGAGTTTGCAGTGGGCCAGTGTTTGAAGGTGTTGCTGCATGCGAGGATTAAGAAGCCAGTGCGGAGTGATCTGAAAACACGTTCCCTGGCCCACCAGGATCTCCCTGAACAGACCTCCCTCAAGCAAGCAGACCAGGAGGCAGGACTTGCATGGCCCCCAGAGTCAGCCTTAACTGGAGGAGCCTAGGTTGCCATGGTTCCTGACCTTGGATAGTGACACTGAAGAAAGCTGAGACCCCTTCTGTCCTGCACTCAAACTCGCCGCTGTCTCGGACTTCAGCCGCAGGCAGGACCAGGCAGTGTTTGCGCCCATCCATCTTCACCACCAGCGACTCACTCTCGTCCACCTTCTGCCCATCTTTGTACCAGCTCGCTGGGAAGTCCACCCTGGAGAGCTCACACGTCAGTACCACCTGCTCCGAGGTCGTGAAGGTCAATGACACCTTGTCCTGGGGGTTCAGGATGTGCACTGGGCTCTCTGTGTGGGGAGAAGTGTGGTCACACGCAGTAGGCAGGGTGCTCTGTCTGGGAGAAGCACCCCTCTCCCCCTGGTGAATGTGCTCAGTGCAGCGGGGTGGGAACATCAGTCTAGACAGCTGCTGCCCACGCATTTGTTGGAGGTTTTTTGTTTGTTTGTTTGTTTTGAGTTTTAAAAATTTGGTTTGGGCTTACACGCCAGCTCTGAAGAGCAGTGGTTTCAGTGTGCATAAAAATTCCTAGGGAGCCTGCTCAAAATGCAGATCCTCGACAGCCCCTCCCCAGCTGTATAAGGGCCTGGGAATCTGCATTACGACCCGGCCCTCCAGGTGACTCTGATGTCGTGATTCAGATTGCATTTTGGAAACACTGCTCTGGCTGCTGATTATGTCTTACTTTGCCCTCTTCCTGTGATGCCGTCAGCTGACCGCCTCAAGACCCTGTGCTTGGGCGCCGAGGAATTCCTTGGTTGGCCTAATAATCTCCAGTGATTATGAGATGGCAAATCCCAGCATGCTCCCTAAACTTTCAGACCTCCACCAAGAACTGTCCTTTTCAGGCACCCTGTCTCTCCCTGTCTCCACAGGTGACAGAATGTGATTCTGGAGCCAGACTGCCTAGGTTCATACTCCAGTACCACCACTCATTAGCTCTGTGACTTTCTTTGGACAGGTTACTTACGCTCCGTGCCTCAGTTTCCCCATCTGTAAAATAGGATGACATAGGACCTACCTTATAGGGCTATTGAGAACACTGTGTTAATTAATATATATAAAGTGATTAAAACTGTGACTAGCACACAGGAAATAACTATGACAATATTAGTGATTATATAACAGGGCAGGAAGCTAGGGGCCAGGGTCTGTGTCTCTGAAATGACAAATGCAACAGAATTCCATAAACCACAAAGCATCCCAGAGAATTTGGATAAGATGCTGACGAATTAACAAAGGGTCCCATGTACGATGCATGTAGGGCGAAACTGGCCTTCTGGTCCACTGAATCCTCTATCTGAGCCCAACATGGATGTTCTTTACTCCTTGGACCAGATACGAGAAGTATGAACAGCATCTGCTTTATTTTTCCAGCAGGATTTGTGTCTTGGCCCTGTGTGCCCACCCTGATCCCACCCAGCACCAACCTTGGATGGTGAGGGCTGCCGAGTCCTGCACACCTGGGCAGCTAAAGCCAACCAGGGCCCCGCTGTCCTGGTGTTTGACGCCTTGAAGGATGAGTCTGTGCTGTAGGCCCTTGTGCTCCACACGGTACCGCAGGGCCCCAGGCTCCACCTGGCCTTCTGGCTCAGTACTCTTGAGCTCCTCCCCGTTAAGGAACCAGGTGCCCTGGATGATGGTGGAGAGATCGAGGGAGAAGACGGCATCTTCCCCATCATATACCTGCACATCCTCCAGACCTGCCACCAAGCGAGCTGTGGGCACTGAGATGGGGACAGAGTGCAACCATCAGAACCACAGTGGTGGCAGAGGGCAGAGGTTCACCAGTGGAAGGCATTTAAGAGGACAGAGACTAAGGACTGCAAAAGGGAGGAGGGGGTGCGACTTGGGACAGAGCCACCGACAGGCCGGGTCTGGCGGGGCCGACTCACCAAGGTGAGCAGACCCATGGAACACAACGTGGGGACTGCGGCCGTGTTCGCTGACCGTGCAGACGCGGAAGCGGTAGTCGCCCTCAGAGGGCACACAGTCTCCCGGCACTTCCACGGCTCCAGCTTTCTCAATGCTAAAGCACTGGATCCAGTCTTCTGAGCCCACTTCCTGCCGCTCTAGCCGATAGATAAAGGGGGTCTCAGGAGCTGGCTCAGGAGGCTTCCAGGTCAGCAGGACTGTGTTCTTGTGGCCCTTGAACATCTCTGCCAACACCGGGGGTCCCGGGGGATTGTGCTTGACACCTGAGGCAAAAACAGAGTTTGTATTCGAGCCCTGCTCCAGCCTCCCATTGCCCTCCCGCCTTAAGTCCACTTTGCCAACCCACACTCTGGCATCTGGTCACCCTCCTGCCCTGGCCCTCCTGTCTAGACCTAGAAGAGTCTGCCCAAGGGCTTTCTTGCCCTCACATTTGACTCTGAGAAGAGTGGTGGTACGGGAGTTGCCCAGGCTAAAGGTGACCTCGCCAGCATCTTCTCGGGTGACACCCGGAAGGACCAGGGCATGCATGTGGCCGGAGCTGCTCTGGCACGTGGTTGGCAGGTCCTCCCCATCACGGCTCCAGTGCCCCTCGACTCCAGCCTCTTGTGTCTCTACCAGCAGCACTGCGTTCTCGCCCTCTAGGACATCCAGCTTCCGGGGCAGCCGCTTCACAATGGGCCCTGAGATGCGAATGAGAGTCCATCAGCCTGGGGTTGGGGCACCTGCCTGCCTCAGCCTTGGCCTTCCCCCGCTGGCCAGCTGACCTTTGACTGTCACGTTGGCCACAGTGCGCACCCGGCCCCGCATCTCGCACAGGTAGACGCCATCGTCATCTGCTTTCAGCCTGTGGATGATGAGGCGCCTGACGGTGCCCTCCTCGATCTGTTCATACTTTCGGCAGGGCAGCAGCCGTTGGTCCTCCCGGAACCAGGCCGTAGGGATGCGGGAGTTGGGTACTTTGCACTCCAGCACGGCAATCCCATGCTCCCGGCCCTCCACGTCCTGCAGGGGCCTTGAGAAGCGGAGACGGGGCTCTGTGGAAAGGGGAAAGATCAGAGAAGGCTCTGGAGAGGGTCAGACCTGGAGAAAGACTTTTCCTGGCATCGTCATCTGCCTAAATCCAGATGAGCTCACGCCGTTTGCTTTTCTCCCGGAGCCAGTATTCACTGTGGAATCAGAGAAAAACCTCCAGAAGCGAAGCCAGATGGCCTAAATTCTCATCTGACCCTGACACTCACTAGCCACATCACCTTGAGCTAGGCCATTTTAGTGATCCTGGGCCTCAGTTTCCTTATCTGTAGAAGGGCTTGGACCACATCAGTGATTTTTCAAACCATTCCTTGGGACCCCTCAGAAGCACTGCACAAATTCTGCACGGGTCTGAGTTGAACTTCCTTTTAAAAGTATATAAGCATTTTCAAAACCGCAATTCACAAAAAGAAAGCACGGTGCTGGAAATGACTCGTGGGTTCACCTGGGCTGCTGGAAAAGCGCATTTGTCATGTAGGTCTGGGAAGGTCTGACTTCCCACAGGGCATTTTCCTCTTGCTGGAGTTAGAGTGTTGTCCGCCTGGACAGAGTATGCATATCACCATTCCCATGAGGCCACCACTGTGGCACAGGTGCCACATGCTTGAATGTGTGCCAGGCCAGGCTCAGGAGGTTTGCCAACTTTTTTGCCTCCGAGGGAAAAAGCTGGGCAACAACCCGTAAAGATATAACCCTGCGAGTTGTGATGAATTCCTATTACGAAGGGCTTTAACTTTCAGTGTGAGTTTGGGGTGCTTCTCCCTTGTTCTCTGTTTATGAGCATTTATTAGATATTGTTGGTGACTTGACTTTGAAATATAAATTTTCTCTCCTTCACCTTCCTCTTCTTGCAAACTCGGGAAGCGCAGTCTAATGAAAGAATAGTCGAAAATCGCAGGGTGGTTTTATCCCTCAAGTTTACCTTTGGTGTGAATTAAGAGTTTCTCAACGTGATGCCTGCCTAGGCCTATCCCACAGACTCGATGAGGAACGCAGCTTCCACTTACAATGCGTGTATTCAATAAAACTCCCTTGTTCTCATTGACTGGCTTTATAAATCCGGACTTAGACATTTACAGCCATAAAATGATGCTTTTCTCTTTCTTATATATTAGGGGCCCAGATAGCGTTTCCATTGGGGGAGGGGAAGTAAAATAACAAAGGTTGAAAACCACTGGACTAGAAGAGTTCTAGGCCCCTCTCTGTTCGTCCATCAAGCTCTTCTTAAAGGGAGGCTTGCCACCACATGTCTCAGAATCACTCGCGGAGTTTGCTAAGAAGTTCCTGGGTACCCTGGAGACCTACTAAACCCGAATCCCTGGGAGGAGGTAGGCAGGCAGGAAATGGGACCTTAATGCTCCTCCTCCCCTCTCCCCACCGTCTTCCGTGCAGCTCAGGGGCCGAGCGGGGCTGGAGTTCGGAGTGCCTGGGAGGGGGCGCCACCGTACCTTTAACGTGCAGCTGCACGGCGCTGAGCGTCTGGCCCGCTGAGTTGCGAGCGGCGCACACATAGAGCCCGCGGTCCTTGGCCTGGCAGTAGAGCACCTTGAGCACGAAGCCGCCGTCGCGGTCGCGGTACATGAGGCGGCGGCGGTCGGGGAGCAGAGGGCGGCCCTCCCAGTGCCATTCGATCTCAGGCTCGGGTTTGCCCATCACGTAGCAGCGGAACTTGGCGTGCTTGCCCTCGTTCACCCAGAAGGTCTTGGGCGCGCACTTGACCGGCTCCACCACGGGCTTGGGGGCCTCGTCGGGGTCCTGGGGCGGGCTCTCGCGGGGCTGGTGCACCTGGAGCAGCGCGCCGGCCTGCGCGTGGCCATGCGCGTTGCGGGCGTGGCACACGTAGACGCCAGAGTCGGGCAGCCGCGCCGCCAGGATGCGCAGTGCCAGGCTCGCGCCCCCGCCGCCCTCGGCGCGGCCCGGCTCGAGCACGAAGTGGCTGCTGTCCCACACTTCGTCCAGGGCCATCCCGTCCTTCTCCCAGTACAGCACGGGCGCGGGAATGCCCCCCACCTGGCATGTCAGCACCACTTCGGCTCCCCGCAGCACCCACTGCGACTGAGGCCCCGTCAGAAACACGGGCGCGCTCTCCCCGGTCCCCGGCGGCGGCAGCGGGCGCTCAGCGGGCTGGGGCTCTGGCTCGGGGGTCGGCGGCTCCAGCACCGTGACGGCAGCCGCCGCGTAGGCCTCCCCGGCTGCGTTGCGGGCGCGGCACACGTAGACCCCCGCGTCGGTGGGCAGCGCGCCGCTCAGCAGCAGGCCGTGCTCGGCGCCGTCGGCCGGGAAGCTCAGGCGCTCCGAGGCCGCCAGCTGCTGCCCGCCCTTCTCCCACACGACAATGGGCGGCGGCTCCCCCAGGACCACGCATTTGAGCTCGGCTTCGGCGCCACTTACCACCCGCACAGGCCGCGGGAAGCGCAGGAAGCACGGGGGGCTGCCCTGATCGCCCGAGCCCGCCTTCATCGCGGCGGCCGCAGACGACCCGCAGCGGCGCGGGGGGAAGGGCAGGCGGCAGGCGCGCGGAGGCCTGGAGCCCGGGAGGCGGGGCGCGTCGGGGGACCCGGCGTGGGGATCCGCGGAGCTCTCCCCTGGCCGCCCGCTCCCGACTTCCCTCCTTACCCTGGGCCGGGAGCTGCAGCTCTGCGGTGGCGGCGGCGATTCCCGGGCCC
>NW_024351729.1:23256048-23257759 GCF_902729225.1 Pteropus medius
CAGACCCTGACAGAGGGGCACGGGGCAGGTTGTGGATTTACCACTGGCAGGGACAGGTGAGCTATGTTGCCCCAGCTGCCACTGCTGCTCCTCTTGCTGGTGGTCCCACAGAGGGTTCATAGCTGCCATGGGCCAGAGGTGGACCGGGAACTTGTCCTGGCCAAGGTGAGGGCCCTGTTCCTGGATGCCTTGGGACCCCCTGCAGTGACTGGTGAAGGTGGGAATCCTGGAGTCAGGCGTCTGCTCCGAAGACATGCTGTGGGGGGCTTCATGCGCAGGGGCTCTGAGCCCGTGGAGGAGGATGTCTCCCAGGCCATCCTTTTCCCAGCTACAGGTAATGATGGGGAACTGGCAGCTTTGAGAAGCAGCATAGTATAGCATGGGCTTGAAAGCCGGCAGGTCTGGGTTTGAATCTCAGACCCGACACTCAACTGGCTTTGCAACAATGGACAATTACTAAGCCTCTGTGAGCCTCTGTTTCCTCATGTATAATATGGGCAATAATGCCTACCTCTCAGGATTCAGGGAGATGGTGCATTTAGAGTGCATGGCTCATAGCGGGCATTTGGGTGGGAGATATTTGCCTAGGAGGCTAAGGGTCTCTAGAGTCAGAGATATTTGGACATGGGCCCCTTCCTGCCACCTTTCCTCCTATCTCTGCCTCTGCTTCCTGCTCCAAACCTTGTTTCTTTAGCCCCAAGTAGCTGAGACTTGAAAATATATCAAGGATGCAAGAGAAAGATTAGTTGGGAACTTCTGGGAAACTAGTCTACCTTCTCTTGAGTTCCCTTCTCACCTCCCCATGTTCCACTAACTCAATGAGTAAAGGCATCCTCTGTGCGGACTTTCTTGTAATCTGGCCCACCCTTCTCTTAGAACTTCTGCCTCCCTGTGCTCCAGTCCCCTGCAGCACAGTGAGTAAGTGAGGATTTGGGATCAGGCAGAATCCCAGCCTGGCCACTTAGCAGTTGAATGTCACTTTATCTTTCTAACTCTCAGTTTCCTTATCTGCAAAATAGATCCGTTGTGAGGTTATCCATGAGATGATCCATGTGACAGTATAGCCCCAATTGCCAGTCCTTCCGCTGGTGCTGGTCCATGATTGTTCAGTGGAGTCTGTGTACTTGTCAGAGTAAGAATGCCAACTGCACTTTCTTAGAAAGCATTGTCCTTTACTCCGAGCTATATCCTTTTTCCTACTCCTCTCCTTCCTTCTTTTTGGTGTTAACCTGTCTTTTTAAAAGTGGAATTATTTTAAAGAACTTATTGTGTACTATTTCTGACATGTAAAAAGATACAAAGAGTAATATACCAAATGACTGCATACACACGATTTCACACTATCGGATGAACAAAAAGATCAAGTCTAACTAACAATTCCAAGTGTTGGTGAAGGTAGAGTGGCAGACCCTCTTACGCATTCCTGATGGGAGCATTAATTGGTAAAACCACTGTAGAGAGAAGTTGACAATGTCTTGCATTTTTTAAAGTCTTTTAATGGTGAAGTAAATGCAGAGCCTCTGTCAGTTCTCCCAAGACTGGGGAGAGTCCTGAGTCTGGCAGAGCACTCAGCAGAGTGCTTGGCAGGCTCTTGCATGGCAGCCACTTCCCCCCTGTGAAGGAGGAGGGGTCCCAGGTTCTGCCAGTCAGGGCTGCCCTCTCCTTTCCCTCTGTCTCCTGCAGGGGCCAGCTGTGAGGACCAGCCAGCTGT
>NW_024351729.1:23267991-23317325 GCF_902729225.1 Pteropus medius
TTGTCCTGCTCTTTAGTTTGAACAAATTTACTGAAATCTTTGTTTTTACTGTTGCTTTTGCCTCTAACTTCTTCTTCTTGGTTTCATTTTCCTTTGCGCTAATTTACCCTTTTTTATTATTTATTTCAGAGTAAGCCTGTAGGTGATAAACTTTCTGACCCCGCCCCCTAACCGAAGAAGTCTTTTTATTTTCACACTTGAATGATGGTTGGGCTATTTATATAATCTTAGATTCGAAGATATTTTCCCTCTGAATTTTGAAAAAAAGTCCCCTTTTCTTCTTGCATACTGTTTTTTTGAGAGACTTGATGTTACTTTTTTTCTTTTCCACATGAACTGTGGAAAGTTCATTTATTTTTTTTCTTCTTTGGAAGTTTTCACGATTTCCTCCTTACCATGACATCTGAAATTACATCACAATAGACCTACATGTTAGTTTTAAAAAAGGATCCTATTGGCATTTGATGGGGCCTTTCAAACCAAAGATTCATTTCTTTCTCCATTTCTGGTATATTTTGTTATTTTATTTGAATATAACTTCTCCTATTCTAGTTTCTATTTCAGAACTTTATTATTAACTGATAAGTTTTAGATTGATCCTTTGTGTATCTTAGCTTTTTTTAAAAATAAGGAATTTCTATATTTTGTCTTGTGCTATGTGCTATGTATTTGCTCAACCCTCCAGGTTACACATATGCCCTTTACCTGTGCTCATTCTGATTATTCTTTGGAGGGGATTTTTGTTGTTTCATGAACATTTTCAACTGATTTTTAAAAAACGAATATGACATCCTTCTGCATCCAAGAATGTTATAACTATTCTAAAATCTGGTTTTTGTTCTAAGAGTTAATTTCTATATGTTGGATTTCCAGATGTTGACTTTCTTAAAATGTTTGGTAATTACTGGTTGGAAGCTGATTCTTTATCTGAGATCTCTTGTTAGACTGTTTGCCCTCTCTGACTGTATACTCCTTAGCAAAAGTGGTATAAGGTAATATCATGGTGTATATCATAATGTACTGTCAGTAACTGTCTGGCAGGGGGACATACTGCTGGGTGGGATATTTTGGCAGCTCATCTTCTGTAAGTGGGTGCTTCCCTTGCCTCCTAGGTGTTACCAGTCCCTAAGAACACTGTCCTTTCTCTCCACCTGACTATCTCACATTCACTACACCTGCCTAGAGGCAGATAATCCTGCTGGAGTCTCTTGACCCCAGTAATCAAGGAGACCGAGTATGTGTGGAATGGTTGACATGCGTTTTGGTGCCTGCTGTGGCACGCTGAATAATCAGTACCCTGTTGGTAATAGTTAGCTCCTGAGCCTGGGCACTCCCAGGATCCACCTTCTTTGGGCATAGAGTGCTCTTGGTACTGTTTTTACCTCCCGTGGCAGTCCACTGCTATGTGCACATTTTGGGCTGTGGTTTTCTTCTCTGACCAGTTCCCATTTGCCATCCATCTTTCAGAGATTCCTCATGGTTTCTGGTCCACCAAGGGCTCTCCTTGTTGTCCAGGGTGATTATGAATTTATTTACTTATTTTTATAGCTTTTCTGTTATTTCTAACCATTTGGGATAGGAGGGCAAGGCTGCAGCACGTATTCAGTTTGCAATCTTGGACTGGAATCATCTTCCACAGCACTCTCTCTACCATAATGTGCATTGTGTTTGTGGGCAGCAGCATAATGGCCTCCTCCTCCAAAGAAGGCTACATCCTAATCCCCAGAACCTGTGAAATGTTATGTTACATGACAAGGGAGAATTAAGATTGTAGATGAAATTAAGGCTGCTAGTCCACTTGAAACAGGGAGATTGTTATGGATTACCAATGTAATCACAACGGTTCTCAAATGTGGAAGGTGAGGCAAAAGAGTTAGTGCCAATGATGTGATGTGAGGAAGACTCAGCTGGTCGTTGTTGGCCATGGAGATGGAGGTGGGACATGAACCAAGGAAGTGGGCAGCCTCTCAAAGCTGGAAAAAACAAGAAAACAGATTCTCCCCTGGAACCTCTAGAAAAGAACATGGCCTTATCGACACCTTAATTTTGGCCTAGTGAAATCCATTTTGGACTTCTGAACTATGAGATAGTAAGTGTGTGTTAAGCAGCTAAGTTTGATGTAAATTGTTGCAGCAGCCATAGAAAGAGAATACAGTGTTGAAATGCGATTGTTGATGTCTGTCTCTTCCTCCACACTGTCTGTTTTTGGAGAACAAGAGTGATACTGTTGTCTCCTTTATTTACCTGGAATCCTGCACGGGATCTGCACATAGTCAGGGCTCAGTAAGTATTCATTGAACGAATGAAAGAAAGACTACTCTAATTTTGAGGTTCCACAGAGGCTCTGAGATTCCAAAGCAGCCTCTGCCTTTCACTTCCCCATGTCCTGGAGACCCTAAGTTCTTTGATCTCTTGATTCCTTCTCCCACTGACTCATGTTTTTCGTTGCAAGCCTATTGCTATTCTATTTGCAGCTTCCTCCCTTGCTGTGGACCATTTCCCTCCTCTCTCCAGCCCTGTATGCAGGGAGAACTGAGATGGAAGACAAACGTCACATATGTATTTGACTTTGCCAACAGGCCTTCTGAGGGTTATGCCTGAAACGGTGACTTTCTTTTCTTCTCTCTCCATAGCTACCTCCATTCACATTTTCTGTCAGGTTTCTGCTCTTTACTCTTCAGCTTCAATGGGGAATGTAGTCATCTCATCTTTTTCTATTTGAGTTCTGGATTAAGCACAAGATCCCTATCTTTCTTTAGCCCTTCTTAACCCCCTTCTCAGATGACTCCGTGGGTTTCCAGAATAGATAATGAAAAGAATTAAAGGCACTCTCAAGTGACCTCAGTTTACTACAAAGACATTCAAGGAATCCTTCAGCGTACTTTGTGCAGAAGTGCCAAGTCCCCTCATTCTGAATGACCAGAGCTACTGCTGGGTCACTGGAATAGTGTTAGTTTGTTTCTTCCAGTTCAGTCAGCTATTCTCAGGCCCTGGCTTCTCTGATTTGACATTGAACTTGGCTTCTGCCTCTCTGGCTTTCCCTCTGTGTGCTTCATGTTTAGTCTCTCCTGGAACCAGGCTCTGATGGGCTTGCTTGGTCACGGTCCAATGCGGAGTTCTCATGCTAGACTTTCTCTAATGCTGCTGGTTGGTCCCATATGTTTGATTTTGGTGACTGGGCCAATTCCTGGGATTCTTTTGTGGCTAGGTTTGGTAACAAGAGCCAAGAGATACGATGTGTGGTAACTTACGTAGAAAGAACTCCCACTGACGATTCAGTGCTGGGGCCATGGGTGCCAAGCATATCGACTCTGTTTTTGGAGATAATAATCATACCTCTTCATTCTCTTCCATTTGCTCCCCTTTCCTACCCCATGAAGATACCTCATGGATGAGAAAGATCATCCAGTTTCACTCTACAACCCACAACACTATTTTAAGTGTGAAATTTTCATTTTTTCAGGAATCCTTGGGTCTCAGTCATCCTATCTGCTGCAGGAGGCCATAGTATCAGAGTGTTGAGGTCTAGATCCAGGACAACGGCTCATGTCTTAAAGATGAATTACTACTTCTGTTCCCCTGTGAGCAACATTGTGGGGGCTCACATGCTCCAGGGTGGCAGAATCTAGCAGGCTTTGGACCAGGACTCCAAGGTCTGTATTCTCCAGTAGCTGACTCTGTCATTCCTGTGTGAAAATACCCTCTTCTTTCTTTCCATCCCTGCTGCCTAAGCTAGTAACCAGCACACCTTTCCTTACCTCTCCGATCACATGCACTTTGCAGAGACTCCAGGGAACTGAGAGGTGGCAGGAAAGCTATCAGTGGCAGCCGCTTACAACTCACTTCTCTTCTCACACATTATTATAACGGCGTGTGTGTGTGCGCGCGTGCATGTGGGAGGTGGTGTGATACCTGCCGTGATGAGTTGTGTCTCTCTAGTACCGGTTCCACTGTTGTGTTGGGAAGTCTTTGTCCTGTGCTTAGAAGGTCCAACTGCACATTTAGATAGAGTGTTATTCTTGGGGAATACAATTCAGAAGAATGTTTGTATTTTAAGAGCTCATTATCATAGAGTTTCTCTGAGAAACACAATTCATTCATGGTAATGTGAAATTATGCAGTAGCAGGCTATACATATTACATTACTTTCTAAGGACAATTTTTTAAAAATGACATTGCATGCCTTGTAAATAAAGATTATTCTGTAAGAAGTGAATCTGACCTCGAATTTTGAAGAGTTCTTAGATTTAATTTTTAAAACAATGTTTAACTCTTTAATCCTTCTGGCATTTAATGTGCATGGCATGAGAGGAAGAATTTATTTTTTTCCAGGTGGATAGCTAATTGTTCCCAAAGTATTGAAGAATTCATTACTTATACCATTAAAATAAATTTTATTGTGTATAGTAAAAAAATTCTCATGCAATCAGTTATTTCTGTATTTTAATCAATATTTGTCCATTTCTGTGTCCATATCATGCTGCTTTGGATACTGTGGCTTTATAGAACATTTGCTATCTTGTTTTTTTTTCTTCAACATTTCTTGGCAATACTCATGTGTTTAGTCTTCCAGAGGAATTTGAGAATCAACTTGTCAAGTTCTAAAATCTTCCCATTGGAATTTTGATGGAAATTGCATTAAATTGACATTATTTTAATATTGAATTCTATTGAATGATCTTCTCATCAAGAATATGTTATCTTTTCATTTACTTAGGTCATTTCTATTGTCTTCACATTTCTCTGATTGTCTTTATATAGATCTCAAATGTTCTAGATACATAGTTTTTTTTTCCTGTTATGTGAATGGAATGATTTTTTTTTTCTGTTCAGACTTTAATTTTTTGAAAAGGTTTTGTCTTAGTTAAGGTTCTTATGGTAGCAATTTACAGAAATACACCCAAACTTAGGCCAAAAAAAAAAAGTTGAGAGAGAATTCTTTGGAAGGTGGCCAAGGCCTCCACTGTGGGCCAAGGGCAGAAAGGGGAGTGAGTGGTCACAAGGGGGCTGGAAAAAAGAACTGCTTAGTCTCCCGTTGCTGCCTCTTTCAGTAGATCTGTTTTTCTCTCCCTCTGTAGTTTAGCTTTCTTTGCTGCTCTCTTTGTCCCATTTTCACATTTCTGGGAAGCAAGAGGATGTAGAACAAATCTGGCAATAAGGATTACCCATGTGAATGGAGCAATTTTCAGAGAAACTCTGTAGGCTGGGGAGGCACCCTTGAAATAGGTTCCGAAACACTGCAAAGTCAAGAACTTCAAAAGAATCTGCGTCTTCTTGCCTAAGGGGGTTACAATGAACGGTCATACAATATGAGAAAACCGTCCCTCCCTAGTTCTGGATGATTCAATAAACAGGGACTGCCAATCATCATGGTTATAGGATTAATAATTCAACAAAAATATATTGAGCCCCTACTTTTACCCTATATTTGTATATTGCTTTGCTGTTCATGATGTTCTTCTACTTATTCCATTTAACTGCCCTTTAGGCGTTTGGCTCAGATCACACATAGCATACTATAAACACTAAAGCGTGTGGTTTATGGGCATAAACCGCCATTTCAAATGTTTTGTCTTTAGAAAATATGATCCTTCAAAATTTGCAACTTGGAATAAAGATCATTATGAACCTATTCCTACTCCAGTTTATTATTCATTTTGAAAACAAATCAGAAAAGGGGTACTTCATTCCCCCCCCTTAAACAAACCATCTCTGAAAAACAGAAATTCTGTTAAAAGTAATTTTTAAAACAACTTAATCTAGTTAGGTTGTATTCAACTGGGAGCCAGCTGAAAGCACAATGGGAACTTGGAATCAAGAAATGTTGGCATTCTTGATGTAGTCAGTTACTAATTGAATGACCTTCACAAGGAACCTAGCCTCTGTGAACCTGTTTTCTCTTTCAGACCTGGATAATAACTTTTAGATGCCGGTGTTGAGATGAAGCACAGTAAAAACAAAGGCCTATGTATGTGGGGAGCAACACCAATCAACAATGAGAGAACCTGATATTGCTGAAGGAAAAAAAAATGAGTTTGGAGGAAGAATAAAAGCACCAAAGTAATGTAGGGAGGAGGAAAGAGAACTAAAGTGTTAAATCAAGCTATATTCATAGACTGCAATATGTAGATCAGCTCTGCAGCTAAACCACAAGGAAACCTGCGGAACAAAGGAAGATTTCTGCTGAGATTGCTAACAACCCATTTCCACACACGTAAAGGGGAAACAGGAAAAAGAGCCTTTAATTGCCTCCCTAACAAAATAAAATCATTCATTCCCTATGGCTAAAACCATGGGGGTGGGTGGCGTGGGTGGCTAGGGATTAAAGGCTGGGAACTGCCAGGAGGCCTTTCATTCTACATATTCTTACCTTTTCATGCTACATACTCCTATCCTTCTTCACTGTATATCAAAGGAAAACTGGTAAACATCTTTAAACTGTAACTTACAGAAACTAAATATGATATATAAACTGAATTCCTTGAATTCAGGTCCCTCTCAGTGCCTTTACTGTCCCTCTCTGTCATCTCCATTGCCTCTTTCTGAGTCTCTCTTAGGCTCTCTCTGCCTCTGAGAGGGGTCCACCTCTGTGTATGGAGCTTTATCCCTTTGGTAATAAACTTTCCTCTGGACTGATTTTGAATTACTTCTACACTCTCCGCCAAGAACCCTCTTCTCTTTCAGCGCAGGGCTTGAGTCTCCCCCAACTTGGGGAAGTTTGCCCTGTCCTGCATCTAAAGGAACCTCAGAAGAGGCCCCTCCACCAGCCCCAGGTCTCTCACACATATGGAAAAACTCCTTGCCATGGCGGACAAGGGCTCCTTTCATTGGAAAACAAATGTTCGCTTTGGACAGTCTTTTCCTAACAGCAAATTTCATTTCTCCAAGATGTGCTTTCCCGCCCAGTCTGCAAACAAGGAGTCAGGTTTTCCTCACTGGCCCTGAGGGGCTGCTGTGGGGCCCAGAAGAGTCCAGGCTGTGAGGGGCCCAGAAAAGGGTGAAGACGATGGAGGCCCAGTTCCGGGATGGGGTCCCGGCCCAAGGCGCTGGACTGAAGGACCGCCTCCGCCCAAACCAGCGGGGACCTCCCCCCCCCGCCCCCCGTCCCCCCATCAGACACGTTTGCACGACCTAGGGCGTGGTTTCTGGCAGCGGAGGCGTGTCTTCCGGTCGTCCCTTCCGGGGTGGGACTTCCTGTCTATCGTTGACAGGCACCCGGCTGCAGATCTGGTGGGAAGATCGCACGGGAGGGTGAGTCTGGCCGACCAGGCCTTATGTTCCTCGAAAGGGCACCATGGAGGACGCTCTTCCTCTCTTTCTTGCTTTTGTTATCCCCGAGAGGCCTCTGTTTGAGCCGACGTCATGGCCTTTTGGCACTACCGTTCACCTGAGGCTCTTCCTCTTCCTCTTTCCACAGGCTCCGCCCCCAGCGTCCCGTGGCCATGACGACCGCCCCTCGGGACTCCCTGTTGTGGAAGCTCGCGGGGCTGCTGCGGGAGTCTGGTGAGTGGACTTCCGGTCGAGGTTGGGGTGCTTTCTGTCTTCCAGAGACTCGCCCCTCTAAGAGTTATGGTATTGCAGCTGTTTAGGGTCCCCCGGGTTTGGGTGTCAGTTTCATTGCGCCTACGGGTTTTGTTCGCTTTGGTGCCGTTGCCTGCCGTGTCCTTTGTCTTTGACAGCTAAGCCTTAGCCATCCTTCGAGGCCAAACTCCAGTGCCACTTCCTCCAAGCGTGCTCTGATACTCTTATCGGAAAGTGATCGTTTACTTGGCTTTAAGCCCCACGAGACCAGGGACTGGTTGTAATCATTATTGTGTGGTGAAGCATAGCATAGTTTAAAGCACGATTTGAAGTCAGACTCACCTGGGTTGGAATCCCAACTCTCTTTTAAACGTCGCCAAATTGTTTTTTTCTGGGCCTATTTTTCTCACCAGCAAAATTTATAATGATTGTAATTAACTCAAAGGTTGTTGTGGCGATTAATTCTAATTCACGTAAATCATTTAGTACAGTGTTTGCATGTATAATAAGTGCTGAAAATTGGTAGCTATTATTAATTTCTTGCCTCAGAGTCTGGGCACAGTGGAGCCTTAGTAGTTAAGTACGTGGTTGGTGTTAGCTGTGATAGAAATGCCTTGGCTTTGAGAGCAGACAGAAGTAGCAACTTCCTACCAACTATATGATCTCAATCAAGATTCTTAACTTCTCTGAGCTCCAATTTCTATATTTGTAAGAGGGGGTTATTAATGCTCTCTAGTTGATTCTGATACAGTTTAAGTGAAGTAACAGACTTGTCTGGCACATATTACCCAATTAATGTTGGCTGCACTCCCATCGATAGTACCTAAAATTTATCTTTATAGCAGTTAAAACTGGTTTGTATTATTAACTGCACATGTCTTATCTCCTCTTCTAGACTGGGAGGCTCTTTGAGGGTGGGAAGAATCATTGAACCATGTCTGTATCTATTCTCAGTGTCTGGTACATAAAAATCCTTCATGCAATGTTATAGGATTTGTTCACTTATTCAGCACAAATCTGACTTGGCTTCAGGGGTTAGGGATGATGGTGTGTGTGTGGTGTGAGTGACTATAAAGAGGCAGCAGGAAGGGGATCTTTGTGGTGATGGAATAGTTTGGTATCTTGATTGTGGTGTTGGTTACAGGAATCTACACGTAGGACAAAATGGCGTAACACTATATAGACACATACACACACGTTGTATTAATGCTGATTTTCTGCTTTTGCTATTATATATATAAAAGGTAACCATTGGGAGAAACTGGGTGAAAGGTATAGAGAACCTTTTTTGTACTATTGCTGCAACATCTTTTGACTCTATCCTTATTTTTTCAAAAAAGTTAAAAAATATTCTCCATGCCTACCTTGTAGTTGCAGTTTTTAGATGCAGTAATGAATAGCTAAAGATGACCTGCAGGATGGCAGTCTCATTGGAGAGAGCAGTTTTAACATAGAGGGCAATAATAATACCTTAGTGCTATCATGAGTGGTTATTCTTTTCATGACATGCATTTTAGTATTATTTGAAAGTTCTTGTAAGTGTGCATATTACTTTTGCAACCAGAAAAAAATAAAAAGATACAACATCCAGACAACTTTTACATAAAATGAGTGACCTCAGTGAAAAGTTCTGTATTGAGAAAGCTGCCTGGAGGAAGTAGGTGTGGGGCTGGCAGAATAGAAGTGGATGTCAGAAAATGAGGGAGCAGTGAACCAAGTTGACCCTATATCCATCACTGTGGGTAGACCAGGCTCTTCTGAACAGAAGAGGAAAGAAAATTAGAGAAGTCTGAGGCATGTAGTGAAGTAATCTTATGTATCGGTAAAGAGTTAGAATTTTTTTTTTGAAGATAGAGGAGAGCTGTTGAAGACTTTTAAGTGAGGCAGAAATATAGTCAGCTCCTGCAGTGGAGGATCTACAATATAGATTGGAGTGGGTATATCCTGGGGTCACAAAGTCTCAGATTAAAGGGAAAAGCCCTTTCCTCATGTCCTCCTTCCTGTCTGCCCCTCTCCCTGCAGGGGATGTGGTCCTGTCTGGCTGTAGCACACTGAGCCTGCTGACTGCCACACTGCAGCAGCTGAATCACGTATTTGAGCTGTACCTGGGGCCATGGGGCCCTGGCCAGACAGGCTTTGTGGCTCTGCCCTCCCACCCCACCGACTCCCCTGTCATCCTCCAGCTTCAGTTCCTCTTCGATGTGCTGCAGAAAACGCTTTCACTCAAGGTTCTGGGGTGGGAATGGGGTAGGATGTACAAAATGCCCAGAAAAATAGTGGAGGCGGGGCCGGGGGTATAGCATGGGTGCCAGAAGTCTGTAGGGCTCAGATCTAGAGGATGTGAGAGCTATGGGTAGCTGTGCTAAGGAAGAGATGCCAAGGAAAAGGAGATGTGCCAGGCCTCACTGACTTGAATGTTTTTTCTTTTAGCTGGTTCATGTCCCCGGCCCTGGCGTCCCAGGGCCCATCAAGATTTTCCCCTTCAAGTCCCTTCGGCAGCTGGAGGTATAGGGCATTGGGAGATATTGGTGCACAAAACCCAGCTTGAGGCAGCCTTTTGTGGATGGAAGAAGAGAATTGGCCTCTTTTGGTGGGGATGTGGGCAGGGGGCAGGCCTGAGAGTGCCATTGCTCTGTAGTGATGCTTCTCATTGAATGCTTCCCTGAACCATAGTTGGCTTTGTCATCTTTTCTTCCCTTCCTTTCCACAGCTTCGAGGTGTCCCTATCCACTGCCTCAGAGGCCTCCGTGGCATCTATTCTCAGCTGGAGACCCTGATTTGCAGCAGGAGCATCCAGGCGTTAGAGGTAAGGAGGATGGGGTGTGAGCTCAGATGTCTTGTCCTAAGGGATATTCCAGGCTCTTCCCTGTCTCCTGTCTCCCTGTAGACAGTGTCCTTGCTCCTTCTGCTGTGCTTACACAGCCCTTTGTACCTGTCCATATATTAATAGTCAACACCTATCATATTGAATTAAATATTCTCCTATCTGCCTCCTTATTCTCCCCACAGTGAACTCCTCGGGGATAGGGTCTTGAGCTTTCTTTAAGTCTTCATCTCTAGATGAAGCTCACTGTATAAAGAATGAATGGATGGCTGGGCCATAGAGTGAGGGGTAGGTGCGGGGAGGAGGGAAGTGTGGAGGTGACTGAGCATCTTGTCTCAGGAACTCCTCTCAGCCTGTGGTGGTGACCTCTGCTCTGCCCTGCCCTGGCTGGCTCTGCTTTCTGCCAACTTCAGCTACAATGCACTGACTGCCTTAGACAGCTCCCTGGTGAGTGCCTCAGAGGGAGGGGTGTTTGCGGAAGGGCAGGGATGGGCCCTTAAGGAGGAGGGACCACTGGCTCCCTGGAGGTGTTCGATCCTTTGCTTCCTCTTCCCACCTTCCCCAGCATCTCTTGTCAGCTCTACATTTCTTGAACCTGAGCCACAATCAACTCCAGGACTGCAAGGGCTTCCTGATGGTGAGTATGAGTGGTGAGTATGAGTGGCCGGCTGGGGCCGGCACTGCTTGGGCCTCCGATCGTTCTGCTCTGACCCTCTCTCCTGGACCTGCTTTTGTTCCCACCTGCCCTTGGCAGAGTCACATCCTGGGAGGCAGTGCAACTTGAGGCTCAGCATAAGACAAACCAGTGTTCAAATTTGAACTCCTAATCCCTGTGTGACTTGGGACAAATTATTTAACTTCTTGGTTTCTTCACCCTTAATGTAGAAATTATAGGAGTACCCACGTCTATAGTATCAAAATGATTGTGAAGAGTATCTGATGCTAAACTTAGCCTAGTGCCTAGCCCAGAAAAGGGTAGCATTTGATGATGATGAGGAACTCTTCTTTAGTGTCTCCCTGTCAGGGATAAACAAGCTGGACACTGTGAAAGTGGTAAGAACAGATTTTAATAATAGTGAAGTATTGTGGTTTATTAAGTAATAAACTATTGTGATATTTAATCAGTAGTAAACTATTCAGAGTGAACTGAACTCAAGTTCGATTTATGCAAAGATAACTGGACATATTAAAGGGAGAGTGAAGGGTGGGGAGGGCGACCAGCGAGGGCTTGAGCAGATTCTCTCCTTGACCAAACTCTGGTCAGGATCCTCTGAAGACAGGGAAGTGGAATTTTACAAAAAGCAGGAAGGGGACATTGATCCAAGTGAAACCAACCTGTTTAGGTTTGCTAACTGGCACTTGCCAAAGTTAGGCTCCTACTCTGCCACGGAGGCTGGGAGACAGGGGCCCTATCTTCAGATTTAGCTGGAACAAACTCAGTTCTTCTGGCAGTCTTGAGTTTTTCTGGGCAGGAATATAAGGGGGCTGGAGTTGTCATCCTAGGAATTTGGGCTTGAGCTATCAGAAACTGCTAGTATTTTCAAATCTTTTAATGTCGGGGAGGGTGGGGCGGATGAAATCGTTTGTGCTGAGTCTGCAGCCTTTGTAGGCCATGGTTGAGGCATAGTTGAGAAGAAGGCTCGGAGGAGCCTGGCAAGAGTTTAGTCAGGGAGACTCTGTCACCCCCTCCCCTGCCCCGCCCCTTCCCAGGACCTGTCTGAGCTCTGCCATCTGGACATTTCCTATAATCGCTTGCATTTGGTACCGAGAATGGGACCCTCAGGATCTGCTCTGGGACCCTGATACTGCGAGGCAATGAGCTCCGAAGCTTGCACGGTGAGTGGGGGGTGTGGTGGAGTGGGGGTGGGGAGGAGGAAGGGCGGGGCAGACACTGAGGGGATAGGGGTGGTGGGAGACTCAGGATGGCAGGGTGCCCCTGGGACCTTGTGCCTCCAGAGCCTCATGCGGCCTCACGGGCAGGTCTCAGGTGCCCAGGATTGTCTTTTCACTGCACCCTCCCCCAGCATGCTCCCCACGCCCTCGACCCTACCCCTCTCATCCCCTTGACCCCCTCTCTCTCTCACATGCCCTTCCTCCCTCCTCGCCTCTGCCCCAGGCCTGGAGCAGCTGCGGCACCTGCGGCACCTGGACTTGGCATACAACCTGCTGGAAGAACACAGGGAGCTGTCGCCCGTGCGGCTGCTGGCCGAGCTGCGCAAGGTGAGATTCGGGCGCCTCAGAGGCCTGGGAGCCAGCTTTGCGCGCCTCCCTCCTTCCCATGCCCCTGCGGTCAGTGCCCTTCCCCCCACAGGGAGGCCCAGGGTCCATCTCATTCTCCTTCCTGCCCCTCAGCTCTACCTGGAGGGGAACCCTTTGTGGTTCCACCCGGCGCACCGAGCCGCCACCGCCCAGTACTTGTCACCCCGAGCCAGGGATGCAACTCCCAGCGTGAGTGACCTTCCTGTGTCTGCTCTCCTTCCCTTTCTGCCCAGACCTACCCCCACTCTGCATGTCTTGCCTCTCCCCACCCCCTCCTGAGTGAGGGGCGTCCGGTGAGCCTGGGGGTCCTTACAGGCCTAGAAGGGCTCCCACCTGGCTTGGGGCACCCCCAGAGCCTGCGCTCCACCACCAACACTGCTCCCTCCCCTTTCCTCTTTGCTCAGTTCCTTCTTGATGGCGAGGTCTTGTCACTGGCTGATTTTCAGGTTAGTGCGGTGGGGCGTGATGGGAGTGATGGGAGTGAGCCGGCAAAGACTGACTCGGGAGGGTGCGAAGGGAGGGCGCTGGCTGCAGGAAACAGTTTCCAGGGTGAGGGGCTTCCTGGTCAGATGGAGAGTGGATCCTGTCTCCCAGGCAGCTCCGGCTGGGCAGAGGTGCTCCCCTGGCTCTGAGCTCTTTCTCCTTCCTGTCGTCACACACAGACCTCCACATCCTCAGAGGCCCCACCTCTGTCCTGGCCGGTGGGGAGTACCACTGAAACCTCAGGTGGTGCTGACTTGAGTGACAGCCTCTCCTCAGGGGGCGTTGTGGCCCAGCCCCCACCTCGTAAGGTTAAGGTACATGATGCCCTAGGCTGCCTCCTGACCGGGGGTGGGTCCCTTTACCTGGCTGGGCTCTGGGTTGTTGATAGACTGAGAATAGTAAGGCGTTATCCTTGCTTGTGGGCAGGGTGGCTTTTGGTAGGTTGGGTGAGTGGCCGCAGATGGCAGGGTGGGAGGCCCGAATGTCACCCCTCTACCCAATCTCAGAGCCGAGTTCGTGTGAGGCGGGCAAGTATCTCGGAACCCAGCGATACGGACCTAGAGCCCCGGACTCTGGACCCCTCCCCAGCTGGTAAGTCAGCCCTAGTCCCCAGCCTCCCTCGCCCCAGCCCAGTGTTCCCAGTTAGATGGAATTTTAGTTTTGGTGGAGTGCAGCGTTATAGAGGGCCTCTTAGCCTTTCCTGTTTCTTCTTAGTTTGGGGAAAATGCTGCTCTTGGGCACCGTTTTTAAAGTGTTTTACAGGGACGTTAATTTTAAGGGATGTCAAAAGGATTCTGTGGCCAGATACATTTGGGAGATGCTAGGTTAAACAAATAGGTGTCTTTTCTCCAAGACATCGCAGGACCTTAAACGTGCTCCCGTGTACTGTGAATCTCACTAAGCAGCATGTGAATTGCATGTGACCACAGTGTTCTGTAGAACACACTTAGGGACGTGCTGCTGAGGAGAAGCCTTTAGCCTACTGCCTCTGATCTCCCCCCATGTCAGTATACACACTTTTACTTCCCCCCTGAGGAGCACTCAGAGGAGAGGCTAGGGTTGTTGGGGTGGGGGAGTGGTGGGGGCACAGGCTGGCTAAGCTGTTCCTGCCCCACCTATCCAGGAAGGTTTGTGCAGCAGCATCGGGAACTTGAACTCATGAACAGCTTCCGGGAACAGTTTGGCTGTGATTGGCTGCAGTATAGGAATCACCTGGAGACCTCTGGGACTTCTGTTCTGGCTAACTCCAAGACCCCTGCCCTCAGCACACTGTCCCCGGACACCCTGAGCCCAGAGACTGTGCCCAGCCCTCCCACTGGCCCTCTGCCCTCAGAAATGAAGTCCGTACAGGAAGTAGCAGAGGTCAGGGTGGGGCCAGAGCCACAGGAGGAAGAGGAGATGGAAGGGGAAGGAAAGGAGGAAGAGGAGGAGCAGGAGCAGAATGAAGTGGAAGGTGAGTGCTCGGTTGCAGTCCCTGCAGTGTGTTTGGGACAGTTAGGAAAACCCGGGTGCGGGGTGGCTGACCCCTTTGTGGGTGGAGGGCCGCCCCATGGGATGGCAGAGTCTTGGCATCTTTCCTTCCTTATAGGATCCCTTTCTTGGTCTCTCTTCAGCGGAGCTCTGTCGCCCCATATTGGTGTGTCCCCTGGAGGGACCTCAGGGCGTGCGGGGCAGGCAGTGCTTTCTCCGGGTCACTTCTGGCCACCTCTTTGAGGTGGAGCTCCAGGCAGCTCGAACCCTGGAAAGGCTTGAGCTCCAGAGTCTGGAGGCAGCCGAGATAGAGTCCGAGACCCAAACCCAGAGGGAACCGGCGCCTGAGGTGAGTGTGGGAGTGGGGGTTCTAGAAGAGATGCTGGGCTTTTCTCAGGAGCCGGCAGCTCTGGGCAATCTTGGGTCTCCATGGTTTCTCATTTGTGCCGAAGAGGGAGCTGGGGGTGCACAGTCATCCCCAGGCTCCTTGGGAGGCCCGCCTGGGAATAGAGCTTCTGGGCTGGAGCGTGGATGTTGGTAAAGGCTTTTCAACGAGTCCAGAGCTGTTGTTTTCCTCTGTGTTCTCGGTATAAACCTAATCCCTCTGCTTGGATTTTCTGGTCCCCTCTGCCCTCACAGGACTCTGAGCTGCCCTCTGGGGCCCCCGTCCTTGCTCTGCGCTTCTCTTACATTTGCCCGGACCGGCACTTGCGTCGCTATGTGGTGCTGGAGCCTGATGCCCACGCAGCTGTCCAGGTGATAGGGCCCAGGAGGCTGGTGGGGGATCAGAAGGCTGGGGGCTGAGCTCTGCCTGTTCATGGCTGCATCTAGCTCACCCTGTTTCAGGAGCTGCTTGCTGTGTTGACCCCAGCAGTCACTGAGGCTCAGCATCAGCTTGAAGAAGCGAGGGACCCACTGGGGGACAGACTCCAGTGTCTACGTTGTGGCCATGAGTTCAAGCCAGGGGACAGCAGGTTGAGACTGGACAGCAAGGAAAGCTGGAGGCCTCTGTTCCAAAATACAGGTGCAAGCCCTGCCCTTGACCTCCTTGCCTGCGTTCTTCCTGCCATTTCAGGGAAAATGGCTTCGAGGGAGGGAGTACGGAGGGCAGCCCCAGGGAAGAATGGCGTAGGGACCAACTTCTTGCCTAGAGGAAAAATAAAACCGTCTGCTTGCTACACTTACAAAAAAAGTAAAAGAAGAAGAAATTATATCCTTTTTCTTTTTTCCCTCTAAAAGTCAGGAAATACAATCTGTAACTGTTTGAACGTACTCATTATTTTTTCATAACTTGAAGGCTTTTCCTTCTTTTTTGGCTAATGTTTCAGAAACTGCATAAAACCGAATGAGCCCTCAGTGTGCTATCGGGTTGTAGTCCCGCCTCCGTCCGATGCTGTGGAAGTTGGCTTAGGTTGCCATTCCCAACTGACCTTGCAAGCTGCTCGATACTGAGTCTTGCCTTGTGGCATTTTTTCACATTCTGCACTTTAAGAAGAGAGATTTTTCCATTGTAGACCAGCCAAAAAGCTATGTCTTTAAAGACATTGAAGAAGAAATATTTTTGATAATTCTGTATTCAATAGCTGTGTTGAAATGCATGCTTTTCATTAGTCACTTTCTTCTTGGCCACAGATGGAGCAGGGGTTTAAATTACATTCAGAAAAAGACTCCTCTCCGTCCCCCCGCCCTGAACCTGCTCAGCTGGCGGCGGGTCCCAGAGGCCCAGGGCAGTGTGTGCAGTTGAAATCGCCCCACCTCCTCCTGGACTCTATACTCTGTGGGGTCACGTAGGCCCTGGTATTCTTTGAATGGTGGCATCATTTATGAACATTCCTGTGTGCTCCATTCACCTTTTATTTGAGCCTGGTTCCCTCATGTGAACCAAAATGAGAATGACTTGCCCCATGGTGCTGGTAGATCGAAATGTGACAGAAAGGCATCAGGCACAGTGCTGGGCTCAAAACAAAGGTCCTCATTATCATTAGTGCTTGCTGCTGCCGCTGCCCCCAGCTATATAGGGTCTGGGGAAGGACACGTCAGTTACTTGATCTTTGCTTTCTTCGATCGTAGAATGGGATAGGGAGAGTGGTGATACTACTCTCAGTTGTCTAGCACATGCCCAGCACGCTGTAGCTGCCCAAAGAGTCGTTCTCTCGTTGCTGATCTCTGTCCTGGATTCTTTACCTGGCTCTGTTCACTTGTCCTGATGACCGTATAAATAGACGCTGTCATCATCCTCATTTTACTGATGAGGAGCCAGGCACAGAGAGCTTAGGCGACTTGTCTTCATGGCTTCGATGACAGTCTTTAAGGGATGCAGCTGGAATTGGACCCATGTCTGGCACCCTGCTTTCCTAGTCTGTTGATTTGGGACGTTGCCGGTAGAGCGTCACAGTACACGATCAGCCCCAGGCTGTGCACGGGGACCAGAGCAGGGCCTGGCTGAGTTTGGCCCTTTTTGAGAGAGCCTGAAATGAGAAGGTGGAATGTATTTCGAGGATGTCGTGGGCCATGGGTCCGGGTGTGCTAATGGCTCATTGGGATGGGGAGGCTGGTAGACTGGGAACGGGGGGTAGTGTATGAAGCTGGAGATGTGGGTCCAGGTGAGTCTGGGAGTAGGTGGGGAGCACTGCAAGCAAGGTGGTGGATTGTGGCACTGTGCGTGCAGTTCACGGGGACTGCGCCCATCCCTTCCTCCAGAATCACCTGCTGTGTGTCCAAACTGTGGCAGTGACCATGTAGTTCTCCTGGCTCTGTCTGCGGGAGTCCTCAACAGGGAGCAGAGACAGGAGGAGCAGCTGCCAGCTCCCTCACCGGCCCCCAGCATTGTCTGTGATCCTCCTGGCCACAGTGACCACAGCAACAGGGCTGACAGTGCCCCATCTCAGGCACTGGTCTCCCATGACGGCCACAGGTGGAGCCTCAGTCCCCGTGAGTATAGGCAAAACGAGATGGGGCTGGTGTTTCGGGGAGGAAAGGGGCACTAATGGGGCAAGTGAGGTGGAGCTGTGGCAGCCAAGGCAGGCCGATGGCCCATTTGCTTGTCCCTAGCCCCTGAACACTGTGGCCTCCGCTCTGTGGACCACCGACTCCGGCTCTTCCTAGATGTTGAGGTGTTTGCCGATGCCCAAGAGGAGTTCCAGTGCTGCATCAAGGTCAGTGCCAGCCGGGCACTGTCCCGTGTCCCTAACTGACCAGGGTACCTGCTTGTTTCCACCACAGCAGATTGAGTCAGAGCGGTCACTCTGGAACCACCACGTCTGGCTTCCAGTTTCAACTCCTTGTTCTGTGATGTTTTGAGTCTCAGTTGTCACTCTACAATGGGATGATACCTACCTTGCACAGTGTAGTAGCATCAGTGAGAGGTCATGTCTGTAAGCTGCCTACCACAGCACCAGACACTCAATAAATGGGACTCCTGTCATTATAAATACATGATGTTATTGGACCTTCTCTGTTGAGCACCTAGGATATGCTAGACACTAAGGATCTAGAGTAAATCAACCTTGCCTTCCATCTTATATTTTGGTGGAGAAAAAGACAATAATTATGTGATGCAAAAGTTCTGGAATCAGGCTAAGGCCCTAGAGGGACATCTGATCCAGACTGAGTGGGCCAGGGAAGCTGCCCCTTCCTGGGGAGGTGCCGGCTAAGCTAGGTCCTGAAGGGTGAGTTATGGAGGAGAGAGAAAAAGGATGTTCCAGGGAAATGAAGCAGCACATGCTTGGAGCCCTGAGAGAGTAGCTGGAGGAGAGAATTGCCTGTGACGGGGGCAGCCAGAATCGGGGGGAGTGTCCCAAAAGGAGTCTGAACAGGCAGGCAGGGGCCAGTTCAGGAGCGACCTCGCGTGTCTGCCGAGGAGTTTGGACTTGATCCCAAGGGCTGCAGGAGCCACCGAAGGATTGGAAGTGGGGGAGTAGCAATCGGTTTTGTGTTTTTGAACAGTCAGTCTGGCAGAGTGTGGAGAGTGGATTGGAGAGGACGAGATGACGGGCAGGGAGACCTGCGCAGAGCCTGCTGCAGTCTGTGTGCAGGCGGGGACTGTGGGGCAGAGAGCATGGCCGATGAACAAGCCGAGATGGATGAGCAGTGGGGAGGGCCAGGCCAAAGGTGTCACAGTAACTCGGCTCTAGGTCTGGCAGCTGTCTCCCTAGACCTTTCTGTCTCTCATCAACTTCCTCTTTCTCGTAGGTGCCACTTTTGTTGGCAGGCCACCCTGGAGAGTGTCTGTGTCTTGTGGTTGTTTCTGACCACAGGCTCTATGTGTTGAAGGTGACAGGGGAGATCTGGTGAGTGAGTAGGGCCATCGCCAGGGCAGGGTCAGGGTTCCTTTGTGGCTCTCATGCCACTCTCATTCTTTGCCGCCACTCTGTCCTTCTTTTCTCCACAGCGGGCCTCCAGCTAGCTGGCTGCAGCCAACTCTGGCTGTTCCCTTGCAGGATCTGAGTCGCATAGAGCTGGGCCTGGCAGGACAGAGCCTGTGGCTGGAGTGGGCAGCTGGGGCGGGCAGCTGTGTCCTGCTGCCCCGAGATGCCAAGCGTTGCCGGGCCTTCCTAGATGAGCTCACTGGTGAGAGGGAGCGGGGAGGCAGGAAGGGCGGGCCAGTGGGGGTTACGGCTCCCAGATTTGGTGCCTGCAGTAGAGACAGACAGGTAATGGAACTCAGCCCTCAGAGAAGTTTCTGGAATCTAGAAATAAGGAGAATGGGAAGGTGTTGAGAGGTGGAGAGGTTGCGACAGAAGAGCTGGTGTCATGGGGGCTCCCTGTCTCTGGCCGGCTCCGTCCAGATGTTTTGCAGTCTCTGCCCCCAACCTGGAGGAGCAATGTCAGTGCCACGGAGGAAGAGGTGACCCCAAAGCACCGACTCTGGTGAGTCAACCGGAGGCTGAGGCTGGGGTTGGTGCCCAGATGGCCACTCTTGGAGCTCAGGCCCTCTCCACGAGCCCCAGCCTTAGTCACGCCCTTAGCATCTGGGCCAGCCACCTGTTCTCAGGCCCACAGGCCTGGTCCTTCCTCCCCGCCCTCCCTACTGAAGGTGATTCCCACCCCTAGCTGACCACCCCCTCCCGGGGCTGCTGCCTTCCGCCCTCCCAGGCCACTGCTGGAAAGAGACTCTTCTTTGGAGCCTCCCCGGTTCTTCTACCTTCGGGTGTTCCTGGTTGAAGGTGAGGCCTCTGGACCCCCATCTTGTCCCAGGGCACTGGCCTGGCCATCAGCGTGCCCTGGTAGCAGTTCTCCTTCCTGGTTTGGACTTCCTGTCACTCATGGGCATACCCAGAAGACCCCCTCCCTGCCTCTCTAGGTGGGTTGGGAGGTACCTGGGCCTTAGGTGCCCAGAGACCCAGGCTTTCTGTGAAGTGGAGCAGATTGGCTGGGTCTGCTCCACCCGATCCTGTTGGGGAAGGTGAGAGTGGATCCTCTTTCTGAGTAGGGTGGCGGGGGGCAGCTTTCCTTTGTCTTGGGCCTCAGGTTTTGGAGGCTAGAAATCCCTTTGGACTTTGGAAAAGGGAGGGCCTTGGTTCCCAGAGGCGCAGGCTGCCTTGTGGCCTCCTCAGTGTGATTCGCTCTTCTTCTCCCCAGCGGCATGGGGATGCTGCCCCAGGGGTCTGGGCTCCTCCGTGGCCTTCCACACTGGGCCTTACCCTGCCTCTTTCCCTCTAGGCCCTGCTACCTGCCCTGTGTCCCTTCTGCTGACTCTGTCCACCCTGTACCTGTTAGATGAGGACCTCGAAGGGTCCCAGGCAGAGGCCCCTCTTCCAGCAGCATCTGGTGAAGCCTCTGAGAAAGCCCCGCCCTCCGGGCCAGGCCTTTCTCTGTGTGTCAGGGAGCAGCAGCCGCTCAGCAGCCTGAGCTCGGTGCTGCTCTATCGCACGGCCCCAGAGGACCTGCGGCTGGTCTTCTATGATGAGGTGTGTGCGTGCGTGCGTGTGTGTATATGGGAGAGAAATGGGGTTGGAGGTGGTGTGTAGTGGGGGAAACGGGTCTAGGAAGGCTAGGAATCGTGGCAGTATGGAACTTGCTACAGACAGAAGTAGGGTGCAAGGAACTGGAGGCTCACTGGGTTTGGACAGCAGCAAGTAGAGGTGGATGCAGCTTTAGGTGGTGAAAACACCATGGACTTGGAACCCAGCCTTGCGCTTGCTGGGAGGCCTTGAGCGAAGCACCCGAAGCTGCTGCTGCAGGTTTGCATTTGCTTTGGCTTTTGTGCCAGACATTTGATTTTTGCAACCTGCACGTGAGGAGGTGCTATTATGAGTCCTATTACAGATGAGGAAACTTAGGTTTGGGGATGTTAACCAGCTTGCCCAGGTCACAAGCGGCAGAGCTGAGAACAGAACCCCAAGCAATTCCTTGGAATTGACTCCAGAACTTCCATTCTGGAAAACAGGGAAGATTGAAGAAACAGGATAGTAAATGTGAAAGCCTGTGGGGCCCTTCAGTAAGTGTTGATTGGGTTCTATTTAAAAAGTCAGGATCTTTTACAGGGAGTGGCACAGGCTTGGGGAAGGGAAGAGGCCATGAGCCGGGGAGGGGCAGCGGGTCCTTTCTGAGACCTTCCCTCCCCGCTGCTCTGGTGCGGCCCTCTGTGAGTCTTGCCTGACCACTGCTTGTTCTGCCAGGTGTCTCGGCTGGAGAGTTTTTGGGCGCTTCGTGTTGTCTGTCTGGAGCAGCTGACGGCCCTGCTGGCCTGGATCCGGGAGCCCTGGGAGCAGTTGTTTTCCATTGGACTCCGAACTATGACCCAAGAAACTCTAGACCTTGACCGCTAAGGCCTTCCCTGGCCTCAGGAGCCATGGTTGCAGATGTTCTCTCTCCAGACTCCGGCTGTGGACTTCCCCGGCCTTTGAGCCCTGGCCAGAGAGGCCCAATAGGACCCACAGCTCCAAGGACGGGTGAGAGAAGTGGCTGGGCCTCCGGATGATCTGGCCCGAGGGGACAGGCTAAGTGGTCAGTAGGATTGTTTGTGCTGCACTTTTTCTCAGGTATCAATAAAGCCGTTTTCATTCTAGATGTCCTAGATGTCCTTAGATGTGACACTTGTAAGGCCTGTGGTTCTTCTGTCTCTTTGAACAGAAATTGCCCCGCCTGTAGCTCTTCCCCAGTGGGCACCTCAGGCAGCCTCGTTTGTATTGTGAGACCCAGTCACCAACCCACCTCCGCACCCGCTGATGAGATCAAGTAGGACTCCTGACCCATGGGCACCAGTTCGCAGACAGCAGCTCCTGTCATGTGGCCCAGCATGGAAATCACTGCAAAACAAATAGCTGGGCCAGTTAGATTCTCACTCTTAAATTTCAGTTGGCAACTAATGAGGCCCTGAGGCCATTGGCAGCAGGGGCCTCTATGAGAGGAACTGGGAAGAGGGTGTGTGGAGCTGGGACTGACATCCAGTGGTTTTCACCTTTGCCTTCCCTCAGTGCTGCCTCACTCAGCTCAGGGGCCTGGCTGCGCCCACCCCACTCCTTTACCTCTTTCTGTGGCCGGGGGATTGGTTTGGGAATGCTCATGTGGCCCGTTTGGCCACCAAGGCCCAGTCCTGGCCTTTTGCTGGAGCGACTAAGGAAGAGGCAAGTTTCCCCCATGAGGGTTGCTGAGAGGATCAGCCTGCAGCCGCTGGCCCTGAGGGGAGAGCTTTCCTGAGCTGGCAGCATGCAGAGAGGGCAGACAGAGCTGAGAGGTGGAACGAGCAGGGACATGTCCTGGCAGTGTCCAGAGTCCCTGGTCTAATTGTGCCTGGAGGCAGATAACCTCTGGAATGTTAGGTCATGTGAGCTGAAGGAGACCCCTTCTTGTTAAGTTTTGGCTTAAGCTAATTTGAGCCAAATATGAGCTGCTGAAAGAGTCATAAGTGCATCAGCCCGGTTGTGACGAGCCAGCCTGAGCAGGGATCTGCTTCTTGCACCCAAGTGGGAGTCGTGGTGCCTACACAGTGCACAGTGCGTAGAGGCCCTGATAGGAGGGCTTGGGGAGGGACTGTTAGGGACGCAAGTCAAGCTGACCTTGAGCCCAAAAGCTAGGCTCTGGCTAACTGCGTCTGTTGCGTGTGCGTGTGATGGCAGGCGTGTGCTTTGATAGCGTGTGTGTGTGTGTGTGTCTCGGGGGGGGCGGTGTTGAGTACTAATGGATGCATCTCATTTAGGGAGCATTTACATGCCAGGCACTGAGCTAAGTGCTTAAAGATCTGCTCCTCACAGGGGTCCTTGGAGGTGGGTGGCATCTTGTTACAGGTGAGGAAAGAGACTTAGAGGAGTTAAATGACTTGCTCAAGGTCATGTCAGTAAATGATGAGTCTAGGTTTGTATGACTTCAGAGCCTGGGCTGTCAGCAAACTACGGGGCTGGACTGCTTCCCCCTTCCCTGCAAAGGATGGGCCTGTGTGCCCAGGCCCTGTTACGGAGAGGGGTCGCTGTCTACCCTGCTCTGGGTTGGGGTCCTCCTGAATAACTCTAGGCTTGTCCAGGACAGGCAGGCTCAGATGCACTATATCTGAAGCTTCTCTTTCCTCCAGAGTGTGTTGAGATGTTAGGTGGAATATTAATCTGTGGGTGATTTTCATCCCTCCCAACCTGAACTGGAGAGAACAGAGATGCTAGATCTTTAGGTTTCAATTGAAAGAGCTAAACTGTAAGAGATTGGAAAGGGACCATAAATAGGGAAGAGCTCTGGAGTGGGGAGAGGGGAGGAAGCAGTGTAGGAGCAATTCCCTTGACACTGGGGGGCTCTTCTTGTGCCTTGCGGTTCGTAGTTAGGGAGGATAGTGACCTGTCAGATGCTCCCCATGCTACCGGAGCAGATGGAGATGGCAGTTTGGAAGGACCTGGCGGGATAGGGCTGGTGACAGTTGTCTAGATTTCTCTTGCCTGGAGAAAGGAGGCAGCCCAGAGGATCTTGTGGGCCCCGGAAGTCAGCTGAGAGCCTGCTGGAGAGTGTGCTGGGGTCACTGCAGGAGGATGGGAGTGGGCCCAGCCCACAAACAGGGATGCGGCTCAATTAGACTTGAACTGATTGAGTTTAAGTCACTGATTGGGCTGAGTTTACTTGAATGCTGCAGGTTAACTTTTCTGTTGGTTGAAAATGGGGACTCATTATAAGGATGAAGTTGAGCTATAGAGAAAAAGTTACATTTTTGCATACTCGAATTTGGGAGACTGCTATGTTTCTGGAATTCCTGTTCCCTTTGGAAAGGTCAACATCGAAGGGTTTGGAAGATGTAGACCTAGAGGGCGAGGGCGGTGGTCCTTCCGCAGAGATCTGGGGTTACTCCTCCCTCCACGGGGGGCCTTTGACTTAGGGTTCCTGGGAGACACTTGTGTTCTGATAGCTTAGGTCTCACTGTAAAGCTTCATTTTGGGGAAGTCTAAGATGGGGCCTCCCTGGGTGGGGGGGGAGGAACGAGGGGGGTGGTTGTAGAAGGCTGGAGAGACTTAAATCCCCCTGGGGCCCAGTTCCAACCTTGACCCAGCCAGTCCTCTGCAAAGCCCTGGGGCCTGAGAAGGTAGAATCAATGCCCTGGAGGACAGTTGCTCAGCCTCAGGCCCTACTCATGAAGGACTGAAAGTTCAATAGCAAAGCCCCTAGATTCTGAGGAGGGAGAGAACTGCCGGCTCCAGGAAGGGGAAAGCTGCAAGGGTGTCGACAGCCCACAGTTACCAGCTCTGCCTTTTCCGAGCCCCGTGTGGGTCAGCATTATTCCTGTCCTGAAATGTGCGCATTACGTGTTCATTCATAAATACACTGAATGGATTGATTTGTTTGTACCTTCACTCAGTAGAGCTTAGTAGGATGCAGGTCCTGCCACAGAGCCCATTAACATATATGCCAGGGCAGAAGGGGTTCCCCAGTGGCTCATAAACTACCCCCACGAAAGCAGCTCTCTTCTCTAGGTCAGGACTGGGGAGGGGCTGGTGGGGCTGGTATTTATACTCCCTTGAAGATTTACAGAGGAACACATCTAAACAATGGCGAAGGCAGTAATCTAATGGCAAGGGCTTAGTGAGCCCTTACTATGTTCCAGACATTGTTTAAAGCAGCTCATCTTCCCTGGTGTTTCTTATACTCCTTTGATCACAAGACACAGAGCCAATTAGCTTAAGAAAAGAGCCCTCCGTGTACACACGTGACCCTGACCTGGAAGGCTGGTGCTGAGGCCCCAGACACGGGGCTTCTCCTGTCTCTTGGAGCCCGATGGTTTTTCTCTCCTCTCCCCACCAGGGCCCTGGGCTGATCTGGTGGGAGATTGGGGAGGAAACAGTGTGACTCTTGGAACTACCCAGCTGGGAAATGCTGGCTGGGGTAGAGGCCCCTTGGTGACAAGCTTGCAAAGGGGTGGAGGGGCCCAGAAAGGGCTGTGCAGAGGTTCGGAAAAGAAGTTCACCTACTTCTGTTTTGCTGGCCTGAATTTTTAATTGAAGCAAATTAAAACTTCCCAAAAATATTAGTCCTCTTTCCTGGCAGTGTGCACACCCGCTTCCCTGTCAGTGATTTTGCACCCTCTTCGAACAAGAGCTAGTTCTGGTCCTGAGGAAGGCATTCCTCAGCCTCTGGCCCAGAGCAACCTTTCTTGGGGACCAGGCCCATTCACAAGCACCTTCCCAGAAGCCCCTTCAGGTCATGGTCCAGATGCGGCAGAATAATCTCCAGTCATTTTAGGGTGATTTGCAAAGCCATGTGATGCTGGGGCAGTTGAAAAGGGAGCTTCTTCCATTTCTTTGTGTTTAAGATATCTATAAACATTTTTTTTTTTTAAACAATTCAACAACATCCTCCACACCCTTTGTTCTGTGGGTGTTCTTTCTTTGGCGACCCAGAAGACAGGTGCCGGTGTTGCCTGCCACGGAAGTGGTCAAGGATGAGGCTATTACCACTCCTTGCATTGTCTGAACTTTAGCTCTGTGCCTCACCAGGAGACTGCTTTGCCACTGACACTTGTGCACAGACGTCAGTCAGCAGGATTTGCCTTACATACCCTGGACTGTCCCCCAAGATTGATTTGTCCGTTCGGGCTGGCCTTTCCTCTCCAACAAGTGCTTATTGATTGCTTGCCTCTGGCCTTGAGCTTGCTGGCAGTGGCGGTGGAGAGAAGGGATTCACTCCCCGAAACTGCATAACAACACGATGGTGTATTTTCTGTGGAAAAAATATGTGTGAGCGGATAAAATACATATTCACATTTGCTTCTATTTGTATAAATAAATTCTAGAGGGATAAACAGAAATGGGTGGTAGGGGATGAAGATGAGGACAAGGCAGAAAGGGAGACGGGGGTGGTTTTGAGTTGTTTTTACTTTTTAATCTAAAAAAATTTTAAACCCTCAATGTTTTATGATTCGAAATTATGTTTAAAAATTTAGATGCGACCCTAGGGGTCAGTGGCCAAACCGGGTGGTATAAACACTGATTCCTAAGACTGTGGAAGAGGAAGGGGAGTGGGTCAGCTTGAAGGACCCATCTCTATCTCAGTGACAGAGGGTCCATCGCTGCTGATGAGTCATTTCTTGTGGAATGAGGAGGGCGTCCATCCCCCTCCTTGGTTTAGATGCTGCGGTAGCTTCTGAGAAGACCCCGACCAGACTGGCTAGCTGTGGCTGGAGATTCAGCCACACTTCTGTGTGTGATGCTTTGCCTGCCTCTGGTGCGTGCAGTATTTTGCATCTACCCACTCAAGAGTCAGCACGGTGTAGTGGTCACATAAGAGCAGGCAGAGTGAACATAGATTCAAAAGGTCCAGGATTTATGCCTTATTTTTGCAGCTCACTATTTAACCACGAGCAAGTAACTTGCTCTTCCTGAACCATGGCACCTTCATCTCTAGTGAGGGCATGAGGCTGGCCAGTTTACAAAATGGTTAGGTGCAGTAATGTACGTGTAAGCACTATGTGAACCATAAAGCATTAAATCAATGCTGCTTAAAAACCTGCCTGTTAGTTATTACAACCTACTTTGTTGCCCAGAAGTGCCCTTTGCCATCAGAAGAGGGAAAGCCTGTGTCTTACTGCCCACATGTTTGTGAGTGGGTATTTTTCTTCAATGTGCTTCAGATACTGCTGGGGATGTGAGCAAGCCATGGCATGTTTATCCTTGGCTCATCCTTTGTCATTTGATCATCTTGGACTCAGTGACTTCTCTGTCCTCCACAAAAATATTCTTCAGTTTATTAGTTACTATAATTACTTGTGTACTCGCCTTCAATTCCACAGATATTTATTGAGCTCTTAAAGTGTGCCAGGTTCTACGTGGGAGGAATGGGGGGTGGAATATAAGGATGAATCAGACATGCTCCTGCTTTCAAGGAGCTTAAAGTCCAGGGAAGGAGTGGAAGAAGTCACCTCGAAGCCAGGTCATGAAGGTGGGGAAGGTTACAGTAAGAGAATATCATAATCACAGCCATTTTGGAGCACCTGCTTTGTGCCGGTATTGACATTATCACACTCAGTACAATCTCTGTTTCACAGGTAAGGAAGCTCAGGTTAGGAAGATGATTCTCACCAAGGGGATGCTGGATCTCACATTGGGCCTTCTCACTCTTTCCCCGAAACTAGACCTATCAGAATGCCCACCCCCTAGTCCTTTTTAATCTGTTCTCTTGTGGCACCAGTTTCCAGGGATACCAGAAAAACATTTAGATCCTCAGCACCCAAATATCCGTACAGATCCCATTCTTTTCTGTCACGGGGCCTTTCCTGAGCTCATCCTTCTGCCCAGAATGCTCTCCCCTCCCTTGCTTCTCCAGCCCAGCTTGCATTGCATGGTGCCTGCCTTCATTCCAGGCAGACAAGGTCTGCTTGTCTCTTCCATATAGGGCATGTCCTTAACTATGCTGCTTGAGTGTTCTCTGTAACAGTGCTTTCCCTCCATAATATTTGCCATATTCTGTAATTATAAATTTATGTGCTTGTTTGCTGTCTGTAAGCTACCCAAGGGCAGGGACTCTATCGGGTTGTTTTTACCCATGTATACCCAACGCCAGGTATAGACTATAGAGTGAACACGTGGGTCTCGGTTTACACTCTTGGGTATGCGTGAAATATTACTTTACAGCATTTTCAAAACCACCTTTTATTTCAAAACCCCAGAAGGACTCATGGGCCTCGCTCATTCCCTGAACCCCACCACTCCCCCTGACCTTGCGGGGAACATCCTTCTGCTTTGCTGGTTGGGGAGGACAAACTCTTGCTTTTCCATTCCTTCCTCAGCTTCTGGCCATCTACTCTCGCTAACCCTTTCTTTTTCCTCCTCTGCAAACCTCCCTAGGTTTCCTGAGACTTCGGCTCTGGATGAACAAAAGGCAGAAAGGCTTGCAGGCTTCTTGTCCTACCCATCCCCTCAAACAACAAAATTCAAAGCAGGCTACCTGCTTGGATGGTGTTGGGGAGACATAGCTTCATATGTCAGAATGTCGCCCAGGCCACAGATGAATCCATACCTCCGGAGCTGGAAGGTGGGCTCTACAGGAGTGAAAGGACCTCCAGGGGCAGGCAGGGGCAGTCCTAAGATGGGATTTGTTTCAAAGCTGAGTCCAAGTTTCCTGAGGGACACATGGATTATGACAAGTATAAACCACTGCAGAGTAACAACAATAGTAAATAATAAGAATGACATTTATTGAGTACTTATTCTGTGCCAACCATTGAACTGGTAGTTTACATAGATAGCATCTCTAACTCCAGAGTCTGGGCTCCTTCTCAATGCCATGCTACTTCTCTTGTAAAAGGAAGGTCTTACTCACCACGAGGCCAGTCAGCAGCAAGCAGCACTGGGTGCTCTGCTTTGTTGGAGTATAGAAATAGTCTTGACAAAAGAGAATTCCAGGTCAGTCTGAGTGACAACCTGGGACTTCCTGAGCCCACATCCTACCATCTTCCAGAAACTCTTTAGCCTGCTAAGTTAGGGTTACAAATGCAAAGATCGGTCCATTGGCCAAGGAGTATCAGAAGCTACCCTGGTAGAGATAAAAGTGATTCTGATCTTTCTGTCTTCTTTCATTTCATCCATAAATTTCCATGGTTGTCATCTTCAATTTGGCTGGAAGACTTATTGTCCTTGGAAATGTAAACCAACTTCCATTTTTTTTTCCGGAATATACATTCATCATTTTTCACATTACAAGTTTCCTGAGGGCTTTTCGGTACTTGCGTGTCTTCAATTTGTAGTAGTAGTGAAACTAGCTAACATTTATGGAGCATTTACTATGTACCGGGCACTGTTGTAATTGTTTTATATGGTTGAACTCATTTCATCCTCTTAACATCCCGATTATTATTACCATCTTACAGATGGGGAAATCTGAGGCCCATAGTGGGTAAATAACTTGCTTAAGGTCATGCAGCTGTCAAGCAGCAGAGCTGGGCTATAAACTCAGGCTGCTAGGCTCCAGGTGTCATGCTTAACCACTCCTCTATATGACTTCTAGTAGCAAAGATGCTGACTCCTTAAAAAATTCATCTGGGAAGTTCGTGGTGGGCATATTCAAGTCAGACTGGGCTGCGGAGGAGGGTGCAAGGGATTGCTCTGAGCTCCTGCCTTTGCTGTGACCTTTCCTGTCACCATTTGAGTGTCTACAGGCTCTGAACTAGGAGCTGACAGGGCAGACACACATACACTTTCTCTCGTCTCTCTCTCTCTCTCTCTCTCACACACACACACAAACACACAGTGGCCCTCCTTTATGCATGTAAGGAGCACTCTTGTCACAGGAATGAAGAAATACCCCATCGGGAACACTTTGTAGGGGACTGACAATCACAGGAGGCACTAGGACACTGTGCAAAAGCCTCCAGGATGCCAGGAGATCTGAGTGGGAATAATGAAAGCATATATTGATGTCTAATAGGATGAGCTCGTATGAAACAACTGGTGGCTGTCAGCATCTCTTCCATCTGCATCCTGAAAGGAGAGATGAACTTGGGTATCTAAAGATACTTTGAGGGAAGATTGCACTCCATCATCTCAAGGGCTAGGAAAGAAAGGGGCTTGCAAGGCTAGAGATAAAGCTGACAGGAGCCGGAGTGTGTGTGTGTGTGTGTGTGTGTGTGTGTGTGTGTGTGTGTGTGTGTGTGTGTGTGTGTATAAAAGTCCACAGCTGGGGGGAGGATGGGAGTCTGAGGTCAGTATGAGGTCAGTACCAAGATCTGTGCTCAGCATGCTCCCTGGGGAGGTGTGGGGCCCCAGAGGACCAGCAGAGTGGTGCCCATAAGGCATCAGTGTCCAGGGCCCAGTACATGAAGCCCCAGGTTGGCAAGACCCCTACTTCCCTTCCCCAGGCTGTCTTGGTATTAAAGTAGCTGCTGTTCGATTTTACAGGGTAGGAGAAAAGGACTGGGGCCAGGAGCAGGACCCAGGTGTGGGAGACAGACTGAAGACCAGAGAGCCTTCTGCAGTGTCTCCATTGGGAAAGGCTCCCAGGCTCTTGCTTATCTCTGAGGAAGTGAAGGCCTTGCCTAAACAATACTCAAGGTAGAGGCTTAGAACCAATTTACCTGGCTCAGAGCGATAAGGGATCAGGGATCAGGGTGTGGGGCTGCTGTGACAAACAGAGTGCCACAAACAGAGTGGCTTAAACAACAGAAATTTATTATCTCACAGTTCTGGAGGCTGGAAGTCTGAGGTCGGAGTGTCAGCAGGGCCCTGTTCTCTCTGCAGGCACAGAGGGAGGTTCTGTTTGAGGCTCCCCTCCCGGCTTCGGGTGGTCCCTTGGCTTGGCGCGGCCTAACTCCAGTCTTCACAGGACATACTCCCTGAGTATGTCTGTCTGTGTCCAAATTTTCTTTTTTATAAAGACACTGGTCATATTGGAAAAGGAGCCACCTTACCCCAGTATGACCTCATCTTAACATCTGTAACCATGCTATTACCAAATAAGGTCGTGCATTCGGAAGTACTGGGATTAGGGCTTTGACATATGAATTTTGGGGGGACACACCAGCTCATAACAGGTGGGTCTCACACGTTGAGTTTTAGGGCACAGTTCACATGTTCTGCTTAGACACAGCTGACTCCCACCCTGGTGTCTTGTTTCATCCCCTCAATATTCTGTGAGACAAGGGGCCAAGCACATTCCTTTCAGTGAAAGAGGCCTGGAGAGCACAGCCGCTCTCCATACACGGTGATGTCCTGTTGGCCCCCTGCTCCCCAGCTGTGGCCATGGCAGCTTGACAAGCCTCTCTGAACCCTGGTGTGGGAAGGCTGACATGGGTCCCAGCACCGGGCTGCTGGCCTAAAGCAGGGTGTTGGACAGACGAACAGCTGTCCTCTCCCTCTCCCCCTTGTGCTGCTCTGAATCTGAAAATCTTCTTGGGGTTGGAGAAGGCAAATTACACGTCCAAGGTCACAGGGTGAAACCTTTTCTCTACACAGAGCACCATCATGGCCAGCCCCCTGCCCCTTCCCGCCCCAGGCTCGTTTTTTCTCCTCTCTTGGGCCTGGCCAGTTCCACCTTCCCCTGCCCGTCAGCTCCATGCCAAGTTCTCCCCCCGACATCCTCTTAACTTTTTCTAAGGATTCAAGGATGTGGCCTCAAGGCATACTTTTTCCTAAGCTAGAAATTTTATTAAAATTTAAAAATGCTTATGCATGTTCTATTTACAGTGATCTTTCTTCATTTATAGAAGTAAGATAACAATGTTACCTATCTTATGAGATATTAATAAGATTAAATAAGTTAATTGCAGCAAAGGACTTAAAACATTCTTTGACACATTTTAAGGGTCAAAGCATATTATTGAGGGGCTGTTCTACACATGGCCTTGAACTTGGTGCCCAGTTTCAGCGAGATCCCAGAGGGTCAAATTGGGACCTAGTAGTTCCTTCCAGAGACCTTTATTCTTGGAAAAAGAGATGTTTCTTCGGGGAGTAGGGGGGAGAGAGAGATGTGGAAACAGCCACAGAATCTTAAAGCTGGATGGAACATTGGAACCCTACTATACCAGGCCCGCTGGCTACAGGTGGGGAACAGAAGGTGGGGAGGGGAAGCACAATGCACGGTCAAATGTTGGTGAGCCCTGTGGCAGAAGAGTGGGCATCTGGGGCTATAGTCCCGGGACTGCTTCCCGTGCAGTGAGCTCATTTGCTGGCTGGGAGGGGCTGCAGGCTTTGTGGGAGGGGTCGCCCCAGGACCTTGAGAAAGGGAGTCTAAAAGCAAGGTGGGGGTGGGAATCTTGGGATTGGGGGACTGGAAGGCTGTGCCCCTTCCCCCAGCGATGCGTGGGGCGCCTGGAGAAGGGGCTGGCGGGCAGGTGGGGTGCTGCGGAGGCCCGCGCGTGGGGGCCGGGAGGGCCGGGGCGGGGTGAGTCACCGCCCGCCCGCTCCCATTGTGCCGCCCGGCGGCGGCGGCGGCGGCGGCGGCGGCGGCGGAGCTGCGGTGCCGAGAGCGAGGAGGTGGAGCCGCGGGCTGCGGGCTCGGGCGCCTACGTCCGCCCGGCCGGCTCTGCTCGCCGCCGCCGCGGGCGCCCCCCGGCCATTCTGCCCTGCGCGGCGACAGGCCCCGGAGCGAGCGCGGGAGGGAGATGGGGCGCGGCGGCCGGCCCGGGCCCCGCACGCTCCGGAGCCCCGAGGTACCGCAGGGCGGGGCGGGAGCAGCGGGCCAGAGCCGGGCCCCAGGGTGTCCCGGGCGTGGCGGGGCCTCTGATGGGCGCTCCGGCCGGCGGGAGGTCCGCGCCAGGGACGGGGAGAGGGCAGCCGCGGGGATTCTGACCCTCCCTCCTCCCCCAGGGCTCCTCGCTAGGCCCCCGCAGCGCCCTCTTCTTCTCACCCGGGTCACGGGTCCCTCAGTGAGCGAGAGCCTCCCCAGCCGCCTCCCCGGCCATGGCCAACGGAGTGATCCCGCCGCCCGGGGGCGCCTCCCCCCTACCCCAGGTGACTGACGCGCAGGGGTGGGGGAAGAGGAGGCAGTCGGAGGGCCCCCAAGGAGAGGGGCGTCCTCTGGCTCACCCTGGGACCCCCAGATCCAGGGATGGATCTGGGCTGGGGGTATGGAGAAAGAGAGGGTCTTTTGCTATTTTTTCAGATCTGTTGACCTTTCTCCCTAGCCCTGGGAGCCTGGGGTGCTGACCCCAGCCTGGGGCCTGGGGACAAGGGGCTGTAGAAGATGGAGCCTACTGGTGTCCCCTGGCCCCGCTCAGGATTTGGAGTTGGGGTGGGTGTGTGGAGCCTTCATGGGTCAAGGGCCTTAGGAGAGGCTGTCTGAGCCCACAGGTCCGGGTGCCCTTGGAGGAGCCCCCTCTGAGTCCAGACATGGAGGAGGAGGATGATGACTTGGGCAAGACCTTGGCTGTGAGCAGGTTTGGGGATCTCATCAGCAAGCCCCCGGCCTGGGACCCCGAGAAGCCCAGCCGCAGCTACAGCGAGCGGGACTTTGAGTGTGGGTAGCCTGGGGACCCCTAGTGTGGCTGCCCTCACCACCATCACCTTCATTGCCACCATCGCCGTGCTCACCACTGGCTTGGTTACCCAGTGCCATCTTGTGCTGGATGCTGTGCTGGATGCTGTGCTGGGCCACCATACCATGTTAAGTCATCCTGCCTCACTCACCCATTGCCTGTCCACCTGCCAGGGGAGCTGGGCCCCAGTCTCAGGTGAATTGTAGGGAGATGGGCCTGAGGCCTCCCTCAGTGACCTTCATCTTCCCCAAGGCTCTGCCGGACCCCTGGCCTTGTTCTCTCTGCCTTTTCATCTTCCTTCCTTAGCTTTCTGATTCTACTTTTCTTTTTCTTGCTCTATCGTGTCCTCCCGCCCCCACCCCATGACACCCTCCCATCCATTATTCCTGTTCCCCTACTCTACCAGGCCTCACCAATGACAGGACATGGACACAGGTGTTGGGGGGAACCTGGCTCTGGAGAAAGGACTAGGGTGCCCTTGTTTGAGGCCTTGAGCTAGAATAAGGTGTGTGCCCCTAGGGTGGTATGGGGTCCCATTCTGCTGTGGGGGCCTCAATTGGTTCTCCTACACCCTCAGTTCACCGGCACACATCCCACCACACCCACCACCCGCTCTCAGCACGCCTGCCTCCACCCCACAAGCTGCGGCGACTGCCCTCCACCTCTGCCCGGCAAACCAGGGGGAAGAGGAAGAAGGAGAAGACATCCGCTGCCCCCTCTGAGGGGACCCCTCCCATCCAGGAGGAGAGGGGAGCCGGGGTGGAGGAGGACGAGGAGGAGGAGGAAGAGGAAGAGGAAGGGGAATCTGAGGCAGAGCCTGTGGAGCCCCTACCCTCGGGGTCCCCACAGAAAGCAAAGGTAGGAGTCTGCCCCCCAAGGAGGGCTGGCGGCCGGGGGAGGAGTGCGGGGAGGAGGCGAGGACATGGCAGACGGGGCCTGGGCCAGGCTGGGCAGTGGGTTGGGAGCTGAGTTGGGGCGGGAGCCCAGGGGCCCTGGTTTGTCCACAGTTCTGGTTTGTCCACAGTTCTCCATTGGAAGTGACGAGGATGACAGTCCTGGCCTCTCAGTGAGGGCCACCTTCACCAGGCCCCTGCCCTCGGGCAACCCTCGCTCCGACAAGAGCCCCCAGCACTCGGTCAGGTACTGGCCTCTAGCCCAGCCCAGAGGAGGTTCTGGCCTCCTTCCTGGAGAGTGTGTCCAGCTCTGACCCCAAAGAAGAAGGAAGGAGAAGAGGGAGCAGGGGAGGCGGGGTCCAGATGATTGACAAGGAAGAGAGAGCCAGAGGGCCAAGTGGGAGAGAGGGTGTCAAAGTGAAGAGGAGGACGAGGATTGAGAGGAAGGGACAGGAAGGAGGAGGTGAGCTTCCTTCTCTGCCCGGGAGGAGCCTGTGTCTAGTGCTCAGGGGGCCGCTGCAGGCCTTGCCCCAAGCAGAAGGCAAAGGAATCCCTTAAACCGGCCCATCTCTACTGCGGTTCCCCATCAAGTCAAGGCTGCCATGTTGTTTCCTCAGCTCCCCCAGCTCCCGGGCCCGGGCCTCCCGAGTTGCTGGGGAGAAGAGCCGGCCCTGGAGCCCATCAGCCAGCTATGATCTACGGGAGCGGCTGTGCCCAGGAAGTGCCCTGGGCAGCCTGGGTGGCCCAGAGCAGCAGGTGCCCACCGACGAGGCAGAGGCCCAGATGCTGGGCTCTGCGGACCTGGACGACATGAAGAGTGAGTGACACCCTGTGGCCTTCCCCCACGGCCCACTCCCATGAGCACCGAGTCTGTGTGGGACCTTAGAGAGGCTCCGTGCTCTCCCCTGCCCAGGCTTGAGCTTCCTCTGCAGTGTCCCTATCTGCTGGAATATGGCCAGTGATGGGGAGCTCACTACCTCACGAAGCCACCTCTCTGGTTGCCAGAGCTATTTCCCTTCATGACACTTCTGCTCTTCTGTCCTGATTCTGTCCTCTGAGTCACCCCGGGCATAAGGCAGCCCCCCTTCCACATGATGTTTGGAGATATCATTATGTCCCCCCTCACCCAAAGCTCTGCTTCTCAGGGCCGACTCTTTACCCCTTCGCAGCAGCCCCCTGAGTCTGAGCCGCTCTGCCAGGCCTGCTTCTCCCTGCGTTAGGGGCCCCCTCTCTCCTGTCCAGCCACCCATGGCTGGACCTGGCCGTGATCTCGGCACATTCCTTCCATCTTATCAGTGCCCTGGTTTCTGTGCCACCTGTCATCACCCACGGGGCTCTGTGCCTGGGCCAGGGGCATCAGTGACCCCGCCCTCCTCCCCCTTGGAACCACAGTGTGTAGGCGGGGGGTGGGGAGGAGGGCTTTGAGCTCAATACGTCATGGAAAGTTGCCAGGGCCTGAGGACAGGGACAGGAACAATCCGATGGCAGCAGCAGTGGTGGTGGCCCGATGGGGGTAGAATAGTCAGGTGGGGGCTGGAAGCAGCCCGCAACAAGCCTGGGGACGTGGAGAGTCGGGATAAAGAGGCCCAGCCATCTCCAGCTCTGGCTAGACGAACACTACTCCTGTCCAGGCTCCTTCATCTGAGGAGAGCTGGGGCTCTGGGAGGGAGCAGGGGCCGAGGCCTTGGTCGTTGGGGGAATGACGAGTCCTCGGGAGGAGGTCACAGAGCCCAATGGGACACTGAGCCCTGGGCCCTGGGATGCCGAGAGCCAGGGCTCCGGGATGGCTCCAGCCCCTAGCCCTCGAGACTCGCTGGCCTCAGAGGACTTAGAGATGTTTGTGCTGGACCTTGAGGACTGTGACCTGGGGGAGTCCACCAGGGGCCAGCTGAGCCCCATGGCAGGGGGACCGGCTTGTGAGTAACCCGGCTGCTGGCCTGGAAGGGGCAGGCGGGGAGGAAAGGAGAGAGGCTCTGCCTGATTCTGCCCAGATGAGTACCTATGGGGTTAGATGTGGGGGCCAAGAGAGGGCTCAGAGGGAGAGTGCTGGGGGCCTGGGGCCTGGCGACTTGACGTAAGTCATGACACTCCAGAGTGAGAGGCGGTGGCCGTGGCAGGGGCTGTGGACTGAGTTGGGGTCTGCTTTTGTGCTGTAGCTTGGCTAGTGGTCCCCTGTGACTTTGGGCTAGTCCTTCCTTCTCTCTGGGCCTGTATGAAATTGCCACATTGGACAAGATAGTCCTGTTGGCATGGCCCCTGGGTGACTGTGGCACCCACCAAGTGGACTGGCTGGGCAGAGCAGGGGTCTGGAGAGGCTGGCCGTGGCCCTGAGGCCCCGAGTTGGACCCCTGGGACCACTAAGCCCACCTTCTCCGCAGGTCATCGGCTGGAGGACAACCCTGGTATGCGGCGGCACCTAGTGAAGAAGCCATCTCGGACACAGGGCGGGAGGGGCAGCCCCGGTGGCCTGGCTCCCATCCTGCGCAGGAAGAAGAAGAAGAAGAAGCTGGACCGAAGGCCTCACGAGGTACAGGACCCGAGGGGGTGGGCCTGCAGCTTCCTCTTGCCTCCCCTTCCCAGAGCTTTTCTTTCCCGTCCTCCCCACCTTGCCCCGTCACCATGTCCCCAAGACAGCCGGTCCCACCTGGTGGCCCCCGGGCCCTCACCCTTGGTGCTCACCCCAGGTGTTTGTGGAGCTGAACGAGCTGATGCTGGACCGCAGCCAGGAGCCCCACTGGCGGGAGACGGCTCGCTGGATCAAGTTTGAGGAGGATGTGGAGGAGGAGACGGAGCGCTGGGGGAAGCCCCGTGTGGCCTCGCTGTCTTTCCGCAGCCTCCTGGAGCTCAGGAGGACCATTGCCCACGGTAGGGACCCTGCAGGCCTGGCCCTGGGGCTGCATGCCCTATTCACAGACCGCAGAGCCTGTGCTGGGCTGCCTGGCTCCTGAGGACCACTCCCTGGAGTCGAGCGAGGTCTGGCTGCCACTCTGGGGATGTGGACTCCAGCTGCCTGTGAGTTATAAGCTCTGAAGGCCTGTACTATGCCCTAGTCCCTGGCACTGTACCTCGGGCAGAGTAGGCATCAGTCCACATGGAGTTAACTAGCAAATGACTCCCCTCCCTGGGCGAGGAGGTGCTGTGTCCTCGTTCTTCTGGCTGGGTCATGGCCACGTGGAACTGTATATCTGCCTGGGTGTACTGGGCATCTGGCTCACCCAGCACGTTTGCCTGCTCTGGGGAAGCGAGGCAGCTGGGGGGCGTTTTTTACTATATGATGGGGCTGTGTCTGCTCCCTACATGCTCCCAGGAGCTGCCCTCCTGGACCTGGAGCAGACCACTCTGCCAGGCATCGCACATCTCGTGGTGGAGACGATGATTGTGTCTGACCAGATTCGGCCAGAGGACAGGGCCAGTGTCCTGCGTACCCTGCTACTGAAGCACAGGTGACCGGGTGGGGTGCTGGGAGGGGGCCTCCTGGTTCAGCTGCCCCTCCAGGAATACAGACGCTTCTGCGCGGCTCTCCAGGTTCTGCTCGCATACTCCAATGGACGGGGAACTCATTCCTGATTCATTTTGGACATCGCCAGCCATTAGAAAGTTCTTTCTTACATTGAGGCAGAGGGATAGAGGCCCTGATTCTCCATTTCTCACTTCCTCATGACCTCCATCCACCAAAGGCCTCTCTTAACCTGCCGTGCTCCCTCTGCCCTTTCCCCAGCCACCCCAATGATGACAAGGACAGTGGCTTCTTTCCCCGAAACACATCCAGCTCCAGCGTGAACTCAGTCCTGGGCAATCACCACCCTACCCCCAGCCATGGCCCTGATGGGGCGGTGCCTACCATGGCTGATGACCTGGGGGAGCCAGCACCACTCTGGCCTCATGATCCTGATGCTAAGGAGGTCAGTTGCCTAGCTCTGACCTGGGCTGGGGGATGGAGAGGCCTTCTAGTTTCAGTGGAAGCCATTATGGCTTCACTGAGTGGGTTAGGGAGGTGGGACACCTGGGACCGTACTAGGCGTGTGGGAGATCTGTAGGGGACATGCACGAGGGAACCCTACCCCGGAGAAACAGGAGGTTTAAATGGGATGATGTAGCAGATCCGGGGAAGACATTGAAAACAAGATAAGGCTGAGGTGGTTGTTGGGGGGAGGGGTTTTGGGGGAGGGGTCCAGATCTTAGGCTGGTCCCCTCCCGATGTGGGACACATCACCCACAGTCCCTACCCTGGCTGGGGTGGGAGGAGGCAGAGTTAGAGGGTAGCGTCCAGGGCTGGGGCAAGGGCAGGGAGGGCCTGCCATGGCCTCCGGTCTGGGTCCCAGCCCTATTCCAGTTCTGCGTCCTCAGAAGCCCCTCCACATGCCTGGGGGAGACAGTCACCGGGGGAAAAGCCTGAAGCTGCTGGAGAAGATCCCCGAAGACGCTGAGGCTACCGTGGTGCTCGTGGGTAAGGAGGGCCGGGCGCTGGGCACAGGGGCCACACAGCATGGGCACCTCCACTGTGGTTTGCTGGCCTTAGGCTCTGGCCTGCAGGCTGCCTCTCCCAGCCCCATCCAGGCCCCCACCTGCCCATGCTCTTCCTCACAACCCGTCTTGCCCCCCCGCCCTTTCTTCCCCAGTTCTCTGCCTGCTTCCCTTCCAGTTTTCTGCTATCTTGGACAACTGCTAGTCCCTGTACCACCTTGGTGAGAAGCTGAAAAAAAGCGCCCCTTCCTTAAGACCCTGAATTTTCATTTGTTGGTAAATTGAGATGAATAGACCAACACATAGATGAATAAGCCTCCTTTAGGTCGGGATTTCTTTATGTAGTACACAACTGGTTCCGCTGTACATGGTGGCCTGAGCGAGTCCCGCCTGCCCTGGAGGGGACATCCCAGGCCCGCGTGTGCGGGGCACTCCCCTTTGCCCAGAGCCCTGTGCCTCACTCTCCCCGCAGGCTGTGTGCCTTTCCTGGAGCAGCCGGCAGCGGCCTTCGTGCGATTGAATGAGGCTGTGCTCTTGGAGTCTGTGCTTGAGGTCCCCGTGCCGGTTCGCTTCCTCTTTGTGATGCTGGGGCCCAGTCATACCAGCACGGACTATCATGAGCTCGGGCGCTCCATTGCCACCCTCATGTCTGACAAGGTTGGTCTCGTAGCCCGGGGGGCTGGCGCTCTAGGCCTGTTTCCTGGGCCCTCCTTCTTTCCTGTCTCACTGCGCCCAGGGTGCCCACAGATGCGAGTGCTAATGGGCCTCCTGGGTAGAGGCCATGCTTTGGAGTGGTGGAGAGGGCTGTTGGGCGAGGGGAGAAAGGGGGTGCGGAGGTGGATGCAGGGGGAGAAGCAGCCCAGGCCCCCAAGTTTTGGACATGACGTGAGACCTGAACAGGAGGGCTGGCTACGCTGGTCTTTGCTGCGGCTTCTCCTGGACTTGGATAGGAGGGTCCTCTAGCCAGGGGTGATGGTCAGGACACTCACCAGCCTACAGGGCGTGGGCACTCCGCTGTGCCGGGCATTGCCCCTTTAGCCGTTGCCTCGTGGAAAAGTCTGGAGGCTCCCAGGGGACTAGAGGGCCCTCGGAGGGGGCAGTGTTCAGGGCAGTGGCTGCTTGCTGGCCAGCAGAGCTGTGAGTCAGAATTTGGACAACTGGACCGGACCTGTGTATGTTGTTGGACGTCCCAACACCCACTCCCTGAAGCCTCCTCCCAGGGGCTCCCTGGGCCGGCTCAGCCCCTGCCCTCCTGCCCCCCAGCTGTTTCATGAGGCTGCCTACCAGGCCGACGACCGGCAGGACCTTCTGAGCGCCATCAGCGAGTTCCTGGATGGCAGCATCGTGATCCCCCCGTCGGAGGTGGAGGGACGGGACCTGCTGCGCTCTGTGGCCGCCTTCCAGCGAGAGCTGCTGCGGAAGCGGCGGGAGCGTGAACAGACCAAAGTGGAGATGACCACCCGGGGCAGCTGCGTGGCCCCTGGGAAAGGTCAGCCCCTTTGGGGCCCACTGTCCCCCACCCCACTCTCCTCTGCACAGCTCCGACGGCTGTGGCCCCAGCCCTATCCGGACTCCCAGTGGCCCAGGCAGGGAAGGGTTGAGGGCCTCCCAGCACGAGGGACTGGTCTGCGTTCCAGCAGCACCTTGTTCCCCCAGAGCTGTCAGTGGAGTTGGGGGGCTCTGAGGCGACCCCTGAAGATGACCCCCTGCGGCGGACTGGCTCAGTATTTGGGGGGCTTGTTCGGGACGTGAAGCGCCGGTACCCACATTACCCCAGCGACCTGCGTGACGCTCTGCACTCCCAGTGTGTGGCAGCCGTGCTGTTCATCTACTTCGCCGCCCTCAGTCCCGCCATCACCTTTGGGGGGCTGCTAGGTGAGGGGAAGGGGAGGAAAGGGGAGGGGGCTCTGTCACCGGCAAGGTGCCTGGGCCCCAGTGATCGTCTTAGGGGCTCGTGGGTGAGAGGGCATGGACTTCGGTGTGACCATCTTGAGCTGCTGGGTCAGGGGACTTTTAAATGACTTTAGGCCATAAAGTGAGAAGGGTGGGGGATCCCAGACTCACTGGGGGGTCAGTGAGGGGGGGTGTGAGTGGGATGACTGAGGAGGGGGCCCATTTAGACGCCTGGGTGGCTGCATTCTTTTAGGCCCCCAGGTTAGGGTAAGCTGATCAGGAAGAGGGGCCAGGTGGGAACGGGCCAGGGCCATCCTGCTGACCCTTGCCTGCCCCAGGGGAGAAGACCGAGGGGCTGATGGGCGTGTCCGAGCTGATCGTGTCCACCGCGGTGCTCGGAGTCCTCTTCTCCCTGCTGGGGGCCCAACCGCTGCTCGTGGTCGGCTTCTCGGGGCCACTGCTGGTCTTCGAAGAAGCCTTCTTCAAGGTGACAGCCCTGCCCCGCCCTCCCCAGGGATCGCCCGCCCGGCCCCAGTCCCTCAGCCCGGCCGACAGCTTCCTGCAGTCTCCCCCTCCTCCTCCTTCACTGCCCTGCAGACCCCCGCCCATTCTGTGGGGCCCCGATGCCCAGGACAGACTGCTGCGGGTAACCACCCCTCCCTCCTGGCCGCCAGTTCTGCCGAGCCCAGGACCTGGAGTACCTCACCGGCCGGGTGTGGGTTGGCCTCTGGCTGGTGGTCTTCGTCCTTGCCCTGGTGGCCGCTGAGGGTAGCTTCCTGGTCCGCTATATCTCGCCTTTCACCCAGGAGATCTTCGCCTTCCTGATCTCTCTCATTTTCATCTACGAGACCTTCCACAAGCTCTATAAGGTGGAGGTCCAGAGAGGTCCTGGGGGTGGGGTGGGTGTAGATGGGTAAGCAGCCCTGGGGTGAGGGGCTGCACGGAGCATCAAAGGAGGGAACAAAGAGGGGGGCTCCGTTGGGTGTGGGCGTGTGGGGTTGGGGACACCTTGGGTTAGGTCGGAGCTTAAAGGGAAGGAGTCAAACCCACAGGGTATCGGTCAGAACTCCAGGACGCACTTGCACAGGTATGTGAAAGACTGGGCGCTGTCAGCCCCATGGGGCTGGGTGTCATCGGGTCACCTTTTGCAGAGGGGTGTGTGTATGATGTAGCTGCATGTTCTGTGTTACTGTTGTCTGGTCAGGTATGTGAGGGGCCAGTCCTCTCCCTCACAGGTGTTACTGATAGTGATGAAATCAGGGCCACCTGCTTAGGTGAGCACTAGGGCAACCTTGTAACCCACACAGGTGTTCACGGAGCACCCACTGCTGCCATTTTACCCCCCTGAGAGGGCATTGGAGGCTGGGCTGGACCTGAACGGGAGTGCCCTGCCTCCTACTGAGGGGCCGCCAGGCCCGAGGAACCAGCCCAACACGGCTCTGCTGTCCCTCATCCTCATGCTCGGGACCTTCCTCATCGCCTTCTTCCTACGCAAGTTCAGGAACAGCCGCTTCCTGGGTGGCAAGGTGCATGGCTGCTGGGAATGGGGCCTGGTCAGCCCATGGACCTACACCAAGTCTGTGCCTCCCTACCCTCATCAGAAGGCCCAGCGAAGTCTAATCAGGAGAGAAATGCCTGCCTGGACGGCGCTGGCACCCATGGGGTTTAAAGGGACAGGTTAGGGAACTTCCGGCACCAGATCAGGCCCAAGAGTGGTCGGGGGTGATAGGCCCCACGTTAGCCTCCTGACCCTCGTCTCCACCTTTCGCTCCCTTCTCTCGAGGCTCGACGCATCATCGGGGACTTCGGCATCCCCATCTCCATTCTGGTCATGGTCCTGGTGGATTACTCCATTACAGACACCTACACACAGGTGAGTGAACCTCAGCCCCCTCCGGCAGCTCATTCTCACCCAGGGCCTTGAGAGGCGTGCTGTGACACGTCCCCATTGCCCCAGCAGCCAAGATCGAGGCTGGAACCCCGATTTTCTAGTGTCGTGGCAGTGGCCTGCTGGGGCCACAGGGGTGGCAGGCTGGGGGTTTCAGAAACAGCCACACAATCCAGCGGAGGAGGCCACCCAGGGGATCTGAGGCCATAGGTGACCCTTAGTCAAGACTCCTGGGGGAGCAGGTAGGGGGCTGGGGGCAGAATGACAGATGTTCCCACAGCAGTTCTCTTGGCAGTTCTGGGGCTTGGGGAGAAGGTCTCTGTCCTCTACTGGATCCTTGTAGGACTTTGGAGGATACAAAACTAATTTCCCCCAAACCTGTTCACACCCAAGTTCCCCGGATCCCTGGTACTGGGGACACACACTTTCGTGGGAGCAGCGGCTGCATGGGTTCCTAGCAGGGAGTGGCAGTGTCCCTGAGTCCTGTCTTCCTTCTGGCCATGCAGAAGCTGACAGTGCCCACGGGGCTCTCGGTGACCTCCCCTGATAAGCGTACATGGTTCGTCCCACCCCTGGGCAGTGCCCGTCCTTTCCCGCCCTGGATGATGGTGGCAGCCGCTGTCCCGGCCCTCCTGGTCCTCATCCTGATCTTCATGGAGACACAAATCACTGCGTGAGAGGGCTTGAGGGGACTCCGGCGGAGGAGTGGAGAGGGGCGGGATGGGCGGCAGGAGGGTCCCCGCCCCTGGGACACAGTTTCCCTGTGGTGCTTTGACGTGATATCTCTGTTGCCACCACCATTTACGGGGTGACATTTAACAGTCTTTAGCACACAGCAGTATATTCTCTTACTCAGCGATGCTCACACGTATCTCATTTTGGTTAAACCACAGTAACGTGGTGAGATCTGGCATCTGGCTTTTGTGGTATTTTAAACATCCACAGTATAGGAATTTGGCTCAATTTGCTTAAATGTGAGAACTTCAATTTGGGAACTTGAAAGAGGAAGCTGGCAGGTCCTGGGGAGAGCCCTTCTCTGCACGTGCTCCCCCCACTACCTTGCCCCTGCCGCGTGTGCCTTGCCCTGCCGCTGGCCCGCCCGCCAGGACGCTCAGCCCCCTTCCGTCCGTCCTCTCCTGCAGTCTTATTGTCAGTCAGAAGGCTCGGAGGCTGCTCAAGGGCTCTGGCTTCCACCTGGACCTGCTGCTGATCGGCTCTCTGGGTGGGCTCTGTGGGCTGTTTGGGTTGCCCTGGCTCACGGCCGCCACCGTCCGCTCAGTCACCCACGTCAACGCGCTGACTGTAATGCGCACTGCCATTGCACCTGGTGACAAACCCCAGATTCAGGAGGTGCGGGAGCAGCGAGTCACCGGCGTGCTCATCGCCAGCCTCGTAGGTGAGAGTGTCCACCTTGCGAGGCCCTGGCCCCTGCCTTCTTGGACCCCAAGGCCTTAAATCAACTCTCTCTCCCAGGCTCGGCCCAGGTCCCCTCCAAATCTCTAAATGAGACTGTCTAGCCTCTGTCCTGCCCTGGACCCTCCATCAGCCCCTTTCCCTCAACCCCTTTCCCGGTGCTCTATCCTATTCCATCTTCTCTTGTTCATGGTGATGAGGCCCAGCTGATCAATTAGATGGTCCATGTCCTGTCTCCTCCCCAGGCCCACTCATCTTCACAGGGCTGTTTGAGGGGTCAGGTAGGTCTGTGTCACCTCCTCCAGGCCTGTCCATCGTCATGGGGGCTGTGCTGCGCCGGATCCCCTTGGCTGTGCTCTTTGGGATTTTCCTGTACATGGGGGTCACGTCACTGTCTGGTATCCAGTTGTCCCAGCGTCTGTTGCTCATCCTCATGCCGGCAAAACACCATCCTGAGCAGCCCTATGTGACCAAGGTAGAGCCAGGAAGCATGGAGGTGGGGAGACAGGGTGATGGGGGGTGGTTCTGAGGGATTCCTGGGTCAGAGATGGACAGGATGACTATGAAGATGGGTTGGGATCCGGGGATCAGCGTCCCCAGAGATGTAGGTAGGAGTGTGGTGAGATCTGATGCCCGTTCTCCAGGTGAAGACATGGCGGATGCACCTGTTCACCTGCATCCAGCTGGGCTGCATCGCACTGCTCTGGGTGGTCAAGTCCACGGCAGCCTCGCTCGCTTTCCCCTTCCTGTTGCTGCTCACGGTGCCTCTGAGGCGTTGCCTTCTGCCCCGGCTCTTTCAGGACAGGGAGCTACAGGCGGTAAGGGCTGGTGCTCGGGGCAGCATCAGGGTGGATGGGCCTGGAATCAGGGAGACCTGGGTTCTAATCTCTGCTGTACCACCTGCTAGTGGTGTGACTGTACACAGGTTACCTAACCTCTGAAATCTTATTTTCATCTGTGTAATGGGGCTAATAATAGATTCTACCTTATAAGATTGTTGTGAGGATTAAACAGTAATTCAGGTAAAGTACTGAGTACAATGGTTTGGTGTAAAGAATGCACAGGGCTGCTGCAGACGGCTCTGCAGGTCATGCACTGAACAAAAGCACGTAGCCAAGGGACAACCCGTGGGGGTGGGGTGGAGCTGAAATCCCTCTTGAGTCTTATTTTTGTAATCTAGAGGAAGGGACATCTTTTTGCAAATCATCCACCCAAACATGGTCTGTAGAGGTACCTACCGCAGAAGCTAGGACCGGCCCCGGGAAAGCACTTCATATGCGGCAGCTGCTATCATTATTATCAGGAAGTGTCACTGGGGAAGATGACCTGAAGGTTTTGGCCAGAGGGAAATGCTTCAATCTAGGGTCATGGTCCCTCCAGACAGTGAGGCCTGGAAAGGTCTGGGAGCAGTGAGGGCTGCTGTCCAGGGGAGGAGCTGGAGGGCACGAGTGTGCTTCCCCGCCTCCCATGACCTCTGCTCCTCCCGCAGCTGGACTCGGAAGATGCTGAACCAAACTTCGACGAGGACGGCCAGGATGAGTACAATGAGCTGCACATGCCTGTGTGATCCTCCAACGTGGTGCCCCTCAGAGACCCCAACACCTTAGTGACCGACACCCAGGCCCCTGTCAGAACCCAGCCCTAGGGCCGGTGGGCTCCTCTTGACCTAGAGATGTGCCTGGAACCACTACTGATGCCTCGGCCACAGGGGCGCCCTGACTCTGCCTGGGGCCCTGACCTTGTCTCACCCAGGTCCTGACACGGACCAGACCATCACAGGCTTTGAGCTCATTACAACCACACTCCTTGTCTCGTGTCTGCCTCACTTTCTTGATTCCATGTCTTGGTTTCTCAGGTCATACTTACCCATCTGGAATTGGAAGAATTCTTTTTTCAGGGTCATCAAAACTGGGGAGAGGTTTGAGGCAAGGACAGAATTCTTAGGGGAAAGAGAGAATCAAGACCGCAGAAGGTCAGAGCTGGGCCTTATCATCACCCCTTTGAGTCTGCTGAAGTGCAGCTGAGGAGCGGAGAGGCTCAAGGTCTGGCTCAAGGTCACTAGCCTTTAATCCTGCCCCCATTAGAAGGGGGAGGGTGGGAAAGGGGAGAAGGAGGTGGTTTCTCTGCTTCAGCCACTAGGGAAATCAGAGCTTGCTCAATGGCTGTGGAGCGACAGGGGAGAAGGACAAACGTTCATCTTTTTTTCCTGATCCCTGGCATTCCAAGGAGCAGGAGGTATAGCCTCCTCGACGCCAGAGTGGTGCTGGACTTGGGGTCCCTGGACCATTTTATATTCTCCTGGCTTAAAAGAGAAGCAGTTCTGGGATTCCTGAGGCCACTCCTTGTGCAAATCTGTTATGCCAGAAATAACCTGGAGGCCTTGAGGAGGGTGCAAACCGGGAGCTCTTTGCGTCACAGTTGCTAGGCAACCAGCAGCGTAGTGGAACCGTTGTCTCTGCTTTGCCCTCTGGTGGTAGCTTTCTCACACTGCAGGCTCTGCCCCTAGCGGGCAGGAGCAGCACTGCCACCTGGTGGACCCGCTGTGGTCAAAGATTTCACCCATTCGAGCACTTTCAGTTCCTCCTTGGCAGACAAGGGGGTCCAGCGAGGTTACTGGGGTTCCACAGGCCTGGGCGGCAGTGAGCATCCACAGCCGGGATCCCTCAGCCCCACCTTAGCCGTGTCCTCTGGAGCCGGCCCTGCTGCCTTATTCTTTCCTCAGTTTCCTCCCAGGTGTTCGGGCCAACAGCTAGAACTTTGCAGCTGGTCAGGAGAGAAGGGTCAGACCACTGTGAGACTGGTGTTCATAAGGAAGAGTTGAGGGCTTCCAGCTGTCTTGGTCTCTGGCACCACGATGGCCTCTAACAGCATCTGGCCTCTGACAACTCCCCTGGCCTAAGTGCGGATAAAATCCCTTTCCCCTGAGATTGGACAAGGCCACGTGGAATACCAGAGGAGCTTCGCCAAGGAGCAAAGCAAAGGTCAAACGCAAAAACCTAGAGCATAGATGCGTGCAGAGAAGATTCCAGATGCAGAGGTGGCGGGGGTATGCAGACCAGCTTGGCAGAGAGGCTTTGCGTTCCTTCCTGGAGCCCTATATAAGGTTGCCTAGTTCCCCTCTGAGCCTCAGTGTGCGCAGGCTCCCTGTTTGCTCTGGGGGATGTGGAGACCCAAATCCCCGGCGCACTCCCAGCAAGGAACTCTCTCTTTCTGAACCCCTGAAAGAAAGAGGACCTGAACCAGGAAGGCTCGGCTCTTCATTGGACACGGCTTGAGTCAGTCATCTCTGCTTGGCAAATAGCTGAGAAGTGTGGGCGTTCCTCAACTGGAAAATGAGAAAAAAAGAAGGCGAGGACTTGTGAAACCCGATGAGTCCTGGTCCTGGCTGGTGTGTCAGGGTGGCCTCTGGTATAAATACACCCTGAGGCCTCAGAACAACAGGTGAAAAAATTTTAGTGAAAGGTAGCACCGGACATAACCTCTGGCTAGTGAACATGTCACTCAATTTGAAGAACATAAACAAGGCCTGAGAGCCTGGAGCCTTGAAGACCATCACTGTTCTCACCTGCCTTCCCCCCGCCCCCTATCCCTGGACCCGCCTGTATTTAAGCAGAGGAGGCCAGAGCTGTCCAAAACACAAGCTGAGCTGGGCCTGGTTAGGAGGGGGATTCTTCCTCACCCCGGGGCGGGGGCTGTGGAACCTCTGAGAGGACCCAGGGGGCCGCAGCAACTCAAAACTTCGCCAGGAATGGATATCTTGAAGGATGGGAGAGGGAGGAGTGTCAGTGGGGGCCGGTTAGGCATGGGAGAGAGAAAAACAAGGACGATGAGACAGTGGCAAACCCATAGGTGGGGAGCCAGCCTGGCCTGGGGCCTGGGCAATCAGAGATCATTTCACTTGGGACATTCAGAGTTTGTCCTAAAGCCATTTCCTCTGACTTTCTCTTTATTGACCCTCCAACCTCATACTCCTGGGGAGTTGGGCAGCTTGACAGAGGCCTTCTTCCAGGTGTACAGGGGAACCAGTGGAGAAGAGCACTATCCGGCCCTGGTGGCTTGGATCTGGGGAATAAAGGAGTGAGTTAAAGGCCATGGTCTGTTTGAGTGACAGGCCCCACTGCCGTCCGCTTTAGATCGGCAGTAACTTGACAAGTGGGCATGTGCATGGTGGCACAGCATCCTTCCAATAAGGAGGATAGTAGGCCCATTGCCATCTTACCCCTCCTCTTGTGACTTTCTGAGCGGGGTTATGACCACATCTTGGGCAGCTGCCCAAAGCTTTCATTATCCTTGGACAAGTTCAAGCCCACTTCAGGCCCAGAGAAGTGCTAACTCATTCTTCTACTTTGAGCAAAGAGGGCGGCTGGCATTTCCTTGTTCCTCTCTGAGGATTCAGCTCACTTGAGTTGTCCGATGCCCTCATGAAAGCTTCTGGCTGTCAGAACTCACAGACCATCTGCCTGGATTGTCCTGGGCCCCTCCTTTAGGGCACAGAACCTGGCAATAATGTGTCCTGTTTGGCAGCCTGCGTGACATCTCTTCTTGTATCTTATCGGGTGACTTGAATAATGATCATGCCTGTTGACACTTAGAGCTCTCAAAGGGAATTCTGAGCAGCAATGGAAGGGCAAAACAGAACTCAAGGGCACTTGTACCAAATGCTGCCCATATAGTTGGTGCTTAAAGCCATTGCTGAAAACAACAACAAAACAGGTTCTGGGCAAGCACTGAACAGTGGATTAAATCAGTATGGCAGATAGGAAACCCAGAGTGAGGAGTTTGGTTTCCAGATAAGTAAATTATATAATTGTCTGAGAGAGAACCTATTCAGTTGCATAACTCACCTTTTGCACAAAGCACAAACTCCAATATTTGTAGGGTTTATGTTCCAGAATGAAGATTTAATATTTGAGACCTCTGCTGGATTTATTTTTACTTTAGTTGGAAACATTTCTTTTTTATCAAACAACTCTTTATCAAATGCCGACTAAGCACATAGCTGTTAGGATGTTCTCTGAGTGGTGGGTGAGTCCCACTTGGATCTGGGGACCTGGAGGAAGATCAGGGAGCTCCTGGGACAAGGCTACCAGGACCGCGTGAGGTGGAGACAGAGAGGAAGTCGGGCACAGCTGGAATGGAGCAGGGACTGGGAGCTGCTGGGATAACGGGGGTGGGGTGGGGAGGATGGAGCACTGAGGAGTGTGCAAGACAAGACTTTGATTCGAGGCTCTCCCAGGATGCCTCATGGCTCCCCTCTCACTGCATGCCCATGACTCGCACTTGCCTGTCTCCCTTCTAGGCCGTAAGATGGGCAGAGACCCAGCCTGAGCCTAACAAATAACACCAGGGCTTGATCATAGGGGTGCGTGGGGAGGATGGGGATGAGCAAGAGGCAGAGAAGGAAGGGTCAAGAAGTCAAGGATCCAATGAAAGCCAAGGATGACACCAGTAGAACTGTTAAGGAATTCTGGAAATGTTTGATGATCATGTTTGGTAGGTTCAATTATAGCCATCGGTTTCTCTGTGTCAGTTAGTAATAATACCCTCAAAACCCAAAGAGGCATTGTGGGTTTCTTTCTCAGCCAGGTGGAGGGAGAGATGTTGGCGATCCTGCATACTAGGCTTATGAGTGGACAGTGGCAGGCGGAAAAGAGAAAATGCCATCAGAGGCCCCAGGAGCCGTAGAAGACAAGATGAGGATGAATGGGGAGCCTGAGGGATGGAGCTGGAACTCGAGCTAGCAGGAAGGCCTGCGTTCCATCGCAGCTGTTAGTTCCTGCTTCACCAGTGATTCCTCAAAATTAGTGATAGAGGGACCAGAGCGGCTTCTTCATTCTGGCTTTAGGAGGGCCC
>NW_024351729.1:23317363-23345100 GCF_902729225.1 Pteropus medius
TTTTTTGTAAGAGCTTTCCCAAAGGACAGGACTCCTGGAGGCCTCCCTTCTGCCCCATTTTCTCTCCTCCAGCCTCTGCTCTCTGGGGCCCAACCCTACTCCCCATTCTCACTAAAGCTGAAAGTCATTTCTTATAATCACTTCTCCTTAGCATAAAAATACAAATACATGGCACATATATTTATTTTAGAAAGGGCAGGAAACATGCCTATTTCCATTCCGTTTACCAAGCAACCAAAGGACTCTAAATAGCACACCCTAATGTTTGGGCTGGTTGGTTGGGGCTGTGATTTGCGAGCTCCTTCTTGGCTCTGCTGACTTGACTCTTGTTGAGGACACTGCAGTTGAGTGCCTTGGTTATATCCCCTCGTCCTTTTGGGAGATTAGGGGTTTGGCTCCAGTGCCTTTTAAGTGGACCTTGTTCTCTCAACAGACCTTGACCACTGCAGTGCTTGCTCCTGGAAGGATGGGAAGAAGGCGCCTACATGTCATGTAACTCCCAAACAACCGCCGGGGGAAATCACTCAGCTTTAGAACTTTTTCCTTAGCCTCCCAGGTAGAAGGGAGCATAGATCTTGGGGGAGCCCACTTTTCCTTTCCCATGGGAATTAGGAACTCAGGGACTACAGGGAGTAAGGTAGGATGAGGAGATGGGGCTGAACAATGACCTTGGAGAATGACTTTGGGATTCACGACAGAATAATCAGATGAAGCTCTGAGAGGTAACCAGATTTCAATCAGATAAGAACTGTGCAGTCCCAAAGGATGAGAAGCATATAAAAGAATGCAGGATTCTTTAGACTTAGATCTTAGAAAAATATAGTTACATACCTTAAGGGTCAAATAAATGCAAAATCAGGGGTGTGCCCAGGATGAGGGTTATAGACAGCTGTAGTTTGAAACTTGTAATCGATCACTTGTATCTAAGAGAGTGGTCTCCTCAGCAACCTCCACCTTTAAGTTAGGATATTAGAGACAGGAGATAGGGCCTGGGCCTGACTGGTTCATAGAGTCACCAGTGAGGATTCAGTCAGCACGCGCACAAAATCTCTCAATGATAGCAGTCTCATAGGCTATTCTATAGATTGGAGGAAATTATCTCCCTTATGGGTAGACATCTTAGTGGCGCAGGGAAAGCTTAAAATTCAGCACACGAATGTTTAAGGGAATCAAAACTGTAGTTTTAATACAGATGGTCCTCAACTCACGATGGTTCAACTTGCAAGTTTTTGACTTTACGATGGTGCAAAAGTGATATGCATTTAGTCGCAACCATACTTTGAATTTTGGATTTTGATCTTTTTTGAGCTACCAGTATGCAGTGTGATATTCTCTTGTGTTGTTGGGCAGGAACAGCGAGTCACAGCTCCCAGCCTAGCACGCAAATACTAGGGTAAACAACTGACACTCTACAATGTAGTATTAAATGCATTTTGACTTATGATATTTTCAACTTACAATGGAGTTACAGGGATTTAGCCCCATTATAAATTAGAGAGTATCTGTCTTTTCAAGTTAAAATAAAATGTGCATATTTATTGTCTTACCTGTTCTGGTTGCTATAACAAAATACCATAGGCTGGGCAGAAATTTGTTTCTCACAGTTCTCGAGGCTGGTGAGGGCCTCCTTCATAGTTCATAAGCAGCCATCCGACTTCTCACTGTGTCCTCTTGGTAGAAGGGACAAGGGAGCTCTCTGGGTCTCTTTTATAAGGACACTAATCCCATTCATGGGGCTCCACCCTCATGACCTAATCACCTTTCAAAGCTGTACTTCCTAAACACCATCACATTGGGGGTTAAGATTTCAACATATAAATTTTGGGCAAGCATTCAGTACATGCCAACGATACATTATATACATGCAAATTTAAAGAGAATTTGTCTATTAGACTAATAGACTATTCTTAATATTCTACTTTTATGTTCGTACTTGAATAATTGGTTGAGATTTGTGATTTTAAATCTTTGTAAGTTTACATATAGATTGGAAATTTAAGAGAATTTAAGCTTTGCTATTTTTTGCGCACTTAATTTTTTAAATCTATGAGTCCCTTTAGTACTTGGGAAGCTTTCTCAGTCAGATGAAGTACTTAAAAAGGAATCGAATATATTAAATTTATAAATGCTGCTTAAAATGTTGAAGAGGTTTAATTAACTAAGTGTATAAATGGGACTGAACATTAATCAAAAGCCCTCTCAAAGCGATTGTTAATATTTGCTAGACTTATAAATAGGATAATAAGATTTCTAAGCTGATTTTAAAAGCTTAAAGAAGAGTCATAAATTCCCCAAACTATATATTTAATAAATCAAATACTAATTTTCAAGACCCAAATAAAGCTATGAGTGGTCTTTTCTGTGCACAGAAGCCACCCTTGAGGACATAAAACCTTTCCTCTAACCAGTGAGTGGGTTTTCAGTGGTGCAGGAAGGAGGAGGGCAAGTGGAAAGTGGAGAAGAGAAAATAGATTTTAGTATCCTAGGGACTGTCTCATTCCCAAGTTCACGTTACTTAGGATGTTCTGCCCAATGCCAAAATGTTCATCTCATGGGGAGAGACTATAATTAAGTCTATGCTTACTATGTCAGGGGTCAGAATAGCTGATGGGTGTTTTTGGCAACTAAGATAGCATGTTAAGTCATGATGGCTTCGGGCTCCTAAAAGCCCCTTTCAGGAAGCCCTTGTAGGTAGAGTTCCACTGTTCTGTTTGCTGTAAGTTATTCCTCAAATCATTATCCCTGAGCAAGAATAAGAAAGGCTGTTTCATGGTGGAGCTTGAAGTTTTTGTCTCCCAGAGGGGTTTGAGAGCCAGTGGAATGTGCATCAGTCAGAATTTTTATTCGCGTCTAACAGAAGCCAGCTCTAGCCAGTTTAAGCAGAAACAAAGCTGCTGAATAGCTACTCACAGAACCATTGAGAAAATCCAGCTCAGAAGTGATAGTGGCCAGAACCACAGTCAAAGACATGGAGTAGAAAAAGCTTGGAGAGAAAAAAAACTGCCAATGCTGAGCCTGAGATGCCAGTTTGGGCCTCTGGTGGTGGGTGCCAACATGGGTATTGCTGTCATGCTACCCCTGGAATGGCCATCAGAAGATTTTCTACTATCCTGCTTTCTACTATCCTGCTAGTGCCTGGTCCAAGGTCTCAGGTAGATGTGCCTGGGCAACTTATGTCATGCACCTGTGCCCCAGCTGCAGGGAAGGCTGGAAAAGAGAATGTGGCCTTTCAGCTTCTGTGGTGGGAAGTGGCTCTGATTCCCTCTGAGACTCACAGCAGTGGCGCGTCAGAGCCAGCTTATGAGAGCCTATTGTTAAAATTTCAGGGGCTTGAGCCAATTATTAAACACGACCATTATTAAAATGTAAGTTGTAGCAGGTGTAGTTCTTTACAACTAAAGCCCCTGGACATTACATAAAAGAGAAACATGAGAAGACTCTGAAAGGAGGAGAGAAGAAGGCAGACCAGCTAGGGATACTGGGACCCAAAAAATACACTGGTGAGTTCCTTGGGATTTCTTTTTGCTTTGTATTTTCCATACTTGGCACTGAAGAAGCTGACAACTAGAAATGCCAATGAGTGCAGACAAAAAATCTCCAATAAAAATCTGCTTTTTCTAGCCAAAGGACCAGGAAAGGAACAACATAGCGAGACAGAAAACTTTCAGACAATAACTTCCAAATATCACAGAAAACTGTGGGACCATCCCCACCTATGCTAACAAAATCTAAATGGAGAGCCTAGACTTCTAGCCTTGAGAGATTGTGACAAGGCACTTCAACACCCCTGCTGCGGTGGTGTCATAGAAGGTCAAGTAGGAGACCTGGACTTTCCTATCCACAAAGCAGGTCTTGGAGGAGGCCTAGTGGAGAGTCAGAACTTTCACCATTGCTCAGCAATTAGAGGCAGAGAGAAAAATTTTATAATGATAAAAGATATAATCCACCAAGAAGACTTAGCAATTCTAAATGTGCATGCACCGAACAACAGAGCTATAAAGTGTGCAAAGCAAAAATTGAACTAAAAGGAAACAGACAAATCACAATTATAGTTGGAGACTTCAACATTTCTCTCTCCACAATTGATAGAACAATTGTTAGAAAATCAGCAAGGATACAGAATTCAACAACACCATTAGCCAATAAGATCAATTTGACATTTATAGAACAGTAATTCCACAGAATCAGAATACACATTCTTTTCAAGTGCTCGTGAAGCATATACCAAGATAGACCATATCCTGGGCAATAAAACAAATTGAAACAAATTTAAAAAATTTAAATCATACAGTTTGTTTTCTGACCACAATGGAATCAAGTTGGACTATCAATAATAGAAAAATCTCCAAATACTTGGAAAGGAAACAACACACTTTTAAATAACCCATCAGTCAAAAAGGAAATTTTGAGGGAAATATAAAAAGTCATTGAACTGAATAAAATTAGAATACGATATGTCAAAATTTGAGGGACACAGATGAGCAGTGCAGAGAGGGAAATTTATAGCACTAAATGCAAACAGTAGAAAAGAAGAAAAGTCTTAAATCAATAAGCTAAGCTCCTACCTCAATAATCTAGAATTAAGATGACCAAACTCAACCAAAGCAAATGGAAGGAAGAAAATAATAAAGGTAAGAGCAGAAATTAGTAAAACCAAAAACCAAAAACAACAAACAGACAAAAAACCCAGAAAAAAGAGAAAATCAATGAAAAAAAAAAAGAGATGATTCTTTTAAAAAGTCAATAAAATTGTCAAACCTCTAGCAAGACTAACAAAGAAAAAAGGAGAAAGGACACAAATTACCACCATTTGGAATGAAACAGGATATCACTACCTAGCCTGCAGACATCAAAAGACCAATAAGGGAATACTACGAACAAATCTGTACATATAAACTTGACGACTTAGAAGCAATGGACCATTTCTCAAAAAACACAAACTGCCACAACTCGCTCGATATAAAATAGATAATTTCAGTAGCCCTATAACATTTTAGGAAATAGAATTCTTAATTTAAAAATTCCCATAAAAGAAATCTCTAGACCCAGATGGTTTCGCTGGAGAATTCTACTAAACATTTAAAAAAGAATTAACACCATTTATACAAAAACTCTTCCAGAAAATAGAAGAGGAGGGAACATTCCTTTATTTGTTTTATGAAGTTAGTATTACCCTGATACCAAGACAAGGCAAAGATAATACAAGAAGAGAAATCTAAGGACCAGTATCCCTCATGAATATGGATGCAAAAAATCTTTTTTAAAATTAGCAAATATAATTCAGCAATATATAAAAAAAATAATACATGACCAAGTAGGGGGTTCATTCTAGAGATGCAAAGTTGTTTCAATACTCAAAGTCAATCAATGAAATCACCGTGCTAAAAAATCATCATATCAATTGATACAGAAAGAAGCACTTGTCAAAATTCAGCATCCATTCATGATCAAAACTCACAGAACAACAGAAACAGAGGGAAACTTCCTCAACATGATAAAGGGTATCTACAAAAAAAATCTATAGCTAATATTATACTTAATGGTGAGAGACTGAATGTGCCACCACGAAGACTGGGGTTGAGGTAAGGATGTCCTCTCTCACCACTCTTGTTCAACACAGTGCTGGAAATTCTAGCCAGCGCAATAGGCAAGAAAACAAAAGAAATGAAAAGCCTACAGAGCAGAAAGGAAGAAATAAAATTGTCCGCATTTGCAGATGACATGATTGTCCACATAGAAAACCCTAAGGAATCTATAGAAAAAAACCAAAGCAAAACGACAAGAACTAATAAGTGAGTTTGACAAGGCCACAGTATACAAGGTAAGCATACAGAAATTAATTGCATTTCTATATACTAGCAATAAACACGATACCAAAATTAAAAATACGATACCATTTTCAGCTACTAAAAGATGTAGAAGGTCTATATCCTGAAAACTACATAAAGTGGACAAAAGAAATCAAAGAAGATTTACATAAATGGAGAAACATACAGTATTCATGGATTGGAAGACTCAATATCATAAAGATGTCAGTTCTTCCTAAATTGATATGTAACTTTAATGCAATATTTATTAAAATTTAAGCAAGATTTTTTGGTAGATATAGAAAAGATTATTTGAAAATTTATATGGAAAGGTATAGGAACTAATAGCTAAAACAATTTTGAAAAAGAATAAAGTGGGATGAATTAGTTTACTTGATTTCAAGACTTATTATATCGCTACAGTAATAAGACTGTGTGGTATTGGTGGAGGGACAGACACATGGATTAATGGAACAGAACAGAGACCTCAGATGTAGACCCACACAAATATGCCCAACGGATTTTTGACAAAAAGTGCAAAAGCAATTCGATGGAGGAAAGATAGCCTTTTCAACAAATGGTACTGGAGCAATTGGATATCCATAGTAGGAGGATACTCTACTTAAACCTTATACCTTATATAAAATGAACTCAAAATAGATCACAGATTTAAATGTAAAACTTAAAACTAGAAAAAATTTAGGAACAAGTGTTTTGAACTCTGTATCTGGTAGATTACTCGTCTCCATTTTGTCTATTTTTTTTTTTTTCCTAAAGCTTTATTCTGTTCTTTCATCTTAGACATGTTTCTTTGTCTCCCCATTTTGGCTGCCTCCCTACGTTTGTTCCTATGTATTAGGTAGGGCTCCTAAGTCTCCCAGTCTTAGTAGAGTGGCTTTATGTAGTAGGTGTCCAGTTGGACCCAGTGGCACAGTCTTTCCTGGTCACCCGAGCCAGGCTCTCAAGGTATGTCCTCTGTGTGGGTTGTGTGTGCTCTGCTATTGTGGTTGAGCCTTGGTTGCTGTTTGCATGTTGATGGGAGGGATTGACCCTTGGGCTGATTGATTGTGAGGACTGGCCAGTGAGAGATTGACCCTATGGAGGATTTACTTTAGCAGGGCTCTGGTGCCTGCCTAGTCTGTCCTTTGGGTGTGTCCTCCTCAGATGCAGCCCTAGGTGGTGCTTCAGCTCTAGGTCTCCAGCTTCGGTGGAAGCAATCCACTGGGTGTACCGGTCCAAGGGCCTCCTGGGAGGGGCCTCTGTAGCCGAGATGACACTCCCAATTCTCAGTGGCCACAGGCGGTTGTGGACCAGGCTGCATCTCTGCCCCTCTTACCAGTCTCCAGGTGACCTCTTATGTGTGTCCCCAGTTGTAGGACTTCTGTTCAGCCAGATCTCAGGCGACTCCCAATGATGGTTGGTTTGTAATTTTGTTGTAATTTTGATGTGGTTATGAGAGGAAGTGAGCACAGCATCTACTTTCTATGCTGTCTTGACCAAAATCAAGTTTGGCAGTTTCTTAAAAACCTAACCATGCAAGTTAAATATGCCCCAGCAATTGCATTCCTGGGCATTTATCACAGAGAAATGAAGACTTATGTTTACACAAAAACTTGTACACAAGTGTTTATAGCAGCTTTATTCACAATGACCCAAAACTGGAAATAACTCAAATGTCCTTCACTGGGTGAATGGTTAAATAAACTGGAATACTAGTCAGTAATGAAAAGAAATGAATTTTTGATATACACGACAATCTATGTGTATCTCCAGAGAATAATGCTGAGTGAAAAAAGCCAGTCCCCCAAAGTTATACACTGTATGATTCCATTTATATAATATTCTTATAGTGACAAAATTGTAGAAATAGAGAACAGGTTAGTGGTGTTCAGGTATTAAGGAGGGAATGTGGGTAGGAGGGATGTGGGTGGACATTAAAGGTCAGAATGGGGGTCATTATTGTGATGGCAATGTTCTATATCTTGGCTGTGTCAAAGTCAGTATCCTTGTTGTGAGATTGATCTCAGAATAAAAAGCTTAATTTTAAAAAGTAAATTATATAAATTCGATTAAATATATTAATTGTATTTAATATTCAAACTTGTCACTTATTATTTTATTACTTTTACTATTATCTGTGTTCTTGAAGTTACTTATGCCTGTTGTATCTGTATAATGGAGAGATTCTAGAATGATGTCCTATTGTGCCTTTCTTCCTAGTAGTGCATTCAGTGACATCATGTTGATAGCTGGAAATCAGCCACAGTGGAAGAACCTACACCATAGGAATGAGCAAATTGGGTCTCCCTCCCTTCATAGTAGTCTGTTAAACTTTTAGCGGGACACCACTGCTTATAAGGTAAGGAATTTCCCAAACATAGGAAGTGAGTTTAGATACTGGATGACCACCCTTAACCCCAACCAAATAACAAATATCTATCAAAAAATGGGAAATGACTCAGATCAGTTGTGAGAGTCTATTTCCTTTTTACTTTGTTGCTATTCTCATCTTACACATGGCAGTTGTAGATTGTGAGTAGAGTGGATGCTAGGGAAAGGAATCCTTGTTGTCAATCTTGTTTTCTGAATATTCAGTAGATAAATGGCAGAATGGTGGAACTACAAAAAATGGAGCCTTAAGAATGCTTAGATACCTTTACATTTTCCCCTAGTCAATGTCCTCTCTACTCTCTATTCATCAAATTCTGATTTTTTCTTTAGCATGCTAATCTAGGGACCACTGGTTTTCCTCTTCCAGAAGACTTTTCTCCCCTGCTTCTCTATTTGGCCATAGGTGGGATGAGAGTAAGGAGAGATGGGCCTGTGGATAGGGATTTGGTCAACCATCCTATCCCATATTGTGGCTATAATGACTGGTCCATTGACATGCACAAACAAGGAGATGCTCGGACACTGAGTATAAGGAGTACTTTTCATTTACTAGGGTTGATAAATTGGCACTGGCAGCATCCATTCTCCCTGCCACAAAATGAGGGCCTCTCTGCAGCCAGAGTGTGGCCAACCCAGAGCTGGGCAGATGTGAGAGAGAGAGAGACAGACAGACAATAGTCTTATTTGGGCTGTATCCCTGGGAGCCCCTGAGGTCCTATTTCCTACAGCTTGTCCTTCCTAGCTAAATTCCATTTTTGGCTTTAGCAAATTCCATTTGAGTTTTTTGGCATGTGCAGCCAAAAAAAATTCCAGATAAGCATCCACTCCTTATAGAGCCTCCTCCGGTCTCCACGGCTTTCCTTCCCTCCTCTCGCTCTCAATCCTTTGCCCTCTATTTGGCATTTATATATGTGGTCTAACACTGCCAGCCACAACCTAAAACCATGGGAAACCCCTTTCTACCTACAGATCTGGTTAACTTACAGATAATCTTCAGAGGGCCTCTGAGCAGGATGCTTCTCTCTGCTGAGTGTCTTTGGATGCTGCAGCCAGCCATGCAGTTGAGTCAGAGGCAGGAGAACAACGTGATTCTACTGTTTTATAGCCTGCAAGAAACATTTGGGCAGGAATATACATTTTTTTTCAATATAGAAGAAACCTCCAAAAATCAAGCCAAATGTTTTGAGAAACATTTTATGGTGGAAACTGATTGGGTGCCCAGACACCTCTGTCTTCGTTTCCCATATTCCTTGATTTATTTTGGCACCAGAACGTCTGTCGTGCTACCATCTAGCCACATGTTAATTTTTTTTTGTCTATGCAAGGGTGTAAACTGCATATGGTTTATTTCAATTAGCTTAATTGTTTTTGGTATTAAATAGCTAATTGTCTTAATTAGCTTCCGAAGACAACGATGCCGACAACGGTAATGACTACATCTTCTCCATATGGTTACAGAAGACGGATGGTTCCATTTCCCATCTTTGGACTGTGCAGGTCTCAGGAGGAGGACCGGGGATGCAGGGGGAGGAAGATTGAAGTCCTCCAGAGAGCTGACCTGGCCTTGGATGCAAAACCTGAATATTAAAAATAAATGAGGAGGTGATGGACAGGGGAATAAAACAGGAGAATGAAGGATTTATGTAGGACTTGAGTCATCTATTTTCTCCATGTTCATACCATGGAGTGATGCTGGGTGAATAATAATAACAACACATGTCATGGTGCCAGCAGGTCGTATTGGCTATGATCTGAAGAGGCAATGTTTGAAGACCAAATTGTGGGACACTGAAAGTGAGAAATGCCCCCTAGTGCTATCTGTCTTAGGAAGAGCTGGTACCAGTCAAAGCCTAGGTGACATTTCTTTGGCAAATCTGGCTTAGATGAAGTTCATAGCTAGTGTCTGGCATATATTAGGAGCTTAATATATGTTTTAATCAGCACCTGCCAGGAAATCCTCTGGGCTCCATCTTCGAAATATATCTAGACCCTGACACTTAGCATCTTCTTTACCTCCACTCTCCTGCTCTGATTCAGCACCATCTTTGACCTTCTTGCCTCCAGCAGCTCCCCACTTATCTCTCTGCAGCTTATTCTTAACATAGCAGCCAAACGAATCTTTTCAGACATAAATCATATCATATCAGTGCTCTTCTCAGAATTCTCTAATGCCTCGCATCTTACTCAGAGTAAAAGCCAGAGTCCTTGAGATGACCTGCAAGGTCCTTCTGATCCTATCTTACCTTTCTGAGCTCAGCTACTCCTGCTCGCCTGCTGCATCTGCACTCCACACGTTCATGCCTTAGGGCTGCGCTGCCCAGTTCCATTCCCACCAGTCACATGTGCTTAGTGAGTGCCGTATGGGATCGTGTACTTACAGAACATTTTCATCATCACAGAAAGTTCTACCGCACAGTGCTTCTTTAGGGACTTGACACTGGCTAGAAAGCTCTTCCCAAAGACATCCCCATGGCAAACTCCCTCAACCCCTGAGTCTCTGCTCAAATGTTACCTTCTCCAAGAGACTGATTTAAAACTCTCAGCCTACGATCCAGTCCCTGCTTTCATCATTCCTGCTCCCCTTGGTCTGTTCTATTATTATTATTTTTTTTTACAGTGCTTAACACCTTATCGCTTATACAATTTAGTTATTTGTTATGCTCATTGCTTATTGTTCATCTCTCCCCATGACCATGTATGCTCTAAGAATAGGGATTTGGGCCAGTTTCGTCCACTGTTGTATACTCAGCATCTGGAACAGTGCCTGGCACAGAGTTGGTACTCATGAAATGTTTTTCAAAGTAATTAGTTAATTAATCAACATATTTATCGAGACCCCACTGCGTTCCAGACTCATGCTAGGCACTGGGGATGCATAGAAGAATAAAATAGATATTGTCCCTACTGTCATGGAGTTTCTATTCCAGTGGGAGAGACAAGTAAACAAATTACGAAATACAAATCATGAAAGTTCTATGAAAGAGACCAATAGGGAGCAAAAATAGAGAATATCATGTGTGTGTGTATGTGTGTTGGGGTGGGGAGACTTTTTGATGAGGACAAGCCAGCTATGTAAGGAAGGGTGGTAGGAGGAGGGGGTTGCAGGGAAGGTTGAAAAGTATTTCAGAGTAAAGAGCATGTGCACAGACTCTGACGCAGGCAGGAATGCATGCCTGGGTGAGTGACTAGTGCTTGGGAGATGACCATGAGTTATGAATCATCATAGATCAGCCAGTGAGAGAGGTCTGCCTTCCATGGCATGCTACTCAAAGTGTGGTCTTGAACCAGCACCATCTGAATCATCTGGGATCTTGTTACAAATACAAATTTATGGAGCCAAACCCAGACTTGGGAATTTGTGCTTTAACAAGTCCTCCAGGTGATCCTGATGCTCACTGTTCTATATAACACCGTACCCCTTTATAGAATCTAAGCACGTAGTGGGCACCTGATAACTGTTGTTTGAATGAATGAATGAATGAATGAATGAGGGGATATATGTAACAATCACCACAGCACCTGTTCCTTTTTATGTTCTCATTCTTTGGCAGAAGCTCAGATGATAATTACCATGAAATACAAAGTGATGCTTTCTTTATTTACTGAGCCAGAGGGCAATCATTAAGGGGAAGAATGAAAGAGAAGAAAATACCTGAGCGTCATAGGAATTCAGAGATTTGGATTTAGAGAGGAGAGCGAAAGCTATTCCTGCTGGGAGAAAGCAAAGGTTTGAGGAGCATGGCTTGATCATGGCAGAGAGGAGGGGGCCACCAGCCGGAAAGGGAAGTAGGTGTGAGAGGAAGTGGGGACGATGCTGGAAGACGGACAGCTCTCGATGGCTGGTGTAGAAAGCACACAGTAGGTAAAGGGAGCTGGTTGCGTGATGTTTTTAAGAAGGTAGTGTTGCCATTTGCAAGGTGGTTGGAGTGACAAAATGTACAGTGGTCTTGGCCTTGCTCTACAGAATGCCTTAGCTACGCATCTAATGTTTAAAAGAGCAGGAAGGCACTGTCACCGTCTAGCATTTTTTATATGCCCCACACTGTTCTAAGCATTTTACATGCATATGCTCATTCAATTCTCACAATTCAATGAGGTAGCTACTTGTATTATTTGCCTAATGAGGGGACTGTAACACAGAGAGGTCAAATAACTTGCCCAGGGTCACCTAGCCCGTAAGTGGAAGAGCTCATATTAAACCAAGGCAGTCTGGTTCCACTACACTATGTTGCCTCAACTACACTATGAGTCCAAAGGAACTTGGTATCACATTCTCTGCCTTGCTGCTCACCAGTCCCCTTGGAAGCCTTGTGGGGGAGGGTGGGCTCCTCGGTACATCCCTCCTTTCTCCTCCCCTCTGGCTCTGTCCCCTCCCTGGCTCCCACTCCTCCCTCCTCCACCCTCTGGTTTCCACGGTCAGCGTGCCAGCCAATTAGAGTTGGTGGAATGCCTTCGTGTGTAGGAAGAGGTGGCTGTGGGGATGGTCCCAGGTCTGGGCAGGGGTGGAATTAAATTTTATGGGGCTTGAAGTTTATACTATCTTGGTAGCCTTCTTTAAGAAAAGGAATACAACAATGTTTTGCTTTTGCAAATTTTACAAAACAATTGACCTTGTCCATAGCAAGGCCTCACTGCCCGCCCAGGGTCTTGGAGGGGGCCACATTAGCTTTGCGGAAGACCCACCTCTGGATCCTGACTGGCTTTTCTGGCCATCCCAGAATGAAGGATGTAAAAGATGAGCATCTTTCTCTTGCTAATAGTGATCTCCTCTTAGAGCAAAGTCAAGTGCTTGAGTATCTTTTTTCTCACCTCCCCAAAGCCTTGTGGTGACCCTATGTCATTTTGGCTTGGGAGAGAGCAAGAAAACTCCACCCTGCCTGATTTAGGAGAATAGGGGTTTGTTGATTAATGGGCAAGACCATAGGTAGAGGGCTCTGCAGTGTTCGAGTCCGAAGTTGGGACCCCAGTGCTGTAAATTGGGACATGTGGACTGCTTGCTGAAAAAGGAGCTGGTATTCTCCTGGCTGGACTCCATGGGACAGGCTGCCATCGCCTGCAGTAAATGACTCCACATCTTTCCCCTCTGCTGGCTCCGTTCTTATTTTATTCCATTCCTGTGTACATTTTGCAGGCACGGTTCAATCAGGGAGTGGCTTGGCTGTAGCCTCGTTAAGGACCTGGCTCTTTATATAAGTAATTTAGCAGGTAGCAAAGCTACGTATACAGCTTCTCTAAACAAGTCTATGCCCAAATCTCATTTGGGCTGGCATGGTTATGCTACAAACCTGGTCTGGCCCATCCTTAGTACGGGGACATGATCATAGTGGCTTGAGGAGCATTAATTGAGAGGTTTGGATAGGTTTCAAGGCAGGAGAGCTAGAGAGACAAACCAGAGGTGGGGTAGGCACCCAAAGGTAAGAGATGAAGGGTAAAGTGGGGAGTTGTGCCTGGAGATGGAGAGTAAAGCTCAGACATATTACACCATCATGTTCCACTAGATTTCAAAGAACAAATGCTCCATTCTCAAGGGGATGACGGTGGTCTTGGCATGTGGGTAGGACTAATGTTGCTATTGAAAGCACCCATTTGATATTTAAATATTCTCTCTTTTCATTTTCTTTTCTCTCTCTCTCTCAGAAGAAATTGACTATAAATGACAACTTCACAGACAGTCCTGAGCTACAGATTAGAGCTAAGCCAGCAGTCCTGGAATTTATAATCATAACCTTTTGGAAATGAACTACTAACGAATCAAAACACAAGTTTATTAAGTATCTAACCTGGGCTGTAGCAATTATCAAAGGCACCTCGTCAGCCAATAATTCTAAAATGGTTGAAATTGCTGCTGCCCCTTTAATCAGGTCTCAAGCTTGGGTGCTTGGGGTCCCCCCTCTTCTGCCTTCCTCATGCTTCACATGTAAGAATTGCCAGAGCCCGGGTGAGATGTCCTTTTTGTTTTTCGATTTTGTTTTTCATCCTTCAAGGATTCATGCAATAAGGTTCAAAGCCTGAAGACGGTAAAAATGAGAATTAAGGGCTAAATGTTCAAGTGTCCTGAAATGTGCCCATTCCTTTTAAGAAAGACTGTGTTATTTGAGCAAGAAGCAGAGCAACAGGCAGAGTTCATGTAGAAACGGAAATGAAGACTAAATTGTAAAAGAAATACTTGTTGAAAGTAACAAGTTAATGAGGCAGATTGACCTTGAGAGCAGGATTTACTTTTATTAAGGTCACTGTGTAGTGAATACAAATCCTTACTGTAAATGTGTGCGTGTGGGGCTGGCATGTCCCCTTCTGACTCAGGCTGCTCTTGGTCAGTGGTTGCTAAAGGGCCGGGGTTTTAGGCCATGGATGTATAACATGAAGTAACATCACGAGAAAGGGATGCTGTTTAGAATCACACTGGCTGCACTTGAATGTTGCCTTCATCATTTACTAGGTAAATGACCTTGGGCAAGTTACTTAATCTCTCCATGCCTCAGTTTCCACATTTCTCAAGGGATAAGATTGATACCTGCCTTTAGGGGTTGTCATGAGAACTCTGCTGTGTAAATGTTCATTGTTATGGTGATGAATTTATTTTCAATACTTCTGATCTGATAAAGGAAAGGTCTCAGTTTGGTGATAATACGTCTTACATAGCCACTTTTGGCCCTTGATAACATCCCTTTTAGAGAGAGCAGGGCTTAGTTTCAGAATTAGCTAGAACATAATCATACTGCTTTTTTTTTATTATGTTAATTTTTATGGTTACCTCATATTTATATGGCAAGTGAAACAGGTTTTCTCTTTATAACAGTGACATAAAATTTTCTAAAAAAGTAACTTCAGTGCTTGCTTTGGCAGCATATAAAATTGGAACGATACAGAGAAGATTAGCATGGCCCCTGAGCAAGGATGACACACAAATTCGTGATGTGTCCCGTATTTTTCCAGATTCTAGGAAAAAAAAAAAATAATACTGGAAGTTGAAAAAAAGTAACTTTATTTAAATAAAATGTGACTTGATTTAAACAAAAATGTTGAGAAGACGGTAGATGTAAGTAGAAAATGAAGAAAGCAAATGTAATGAAAATGAAACATGGCTGACAGAGGTAGCAGACTGAGCAATCTTGTCTAAAAAATTTCCAGCACAAAAACACTGAGATTGAGACACATTTGGGCATTTTTATATTCAGGCGAGGGTGCTTCCTCTGGCATCCTCCTGGTTTCCTTTGGCCCTTACATGTAAGTGGTCACAGAGATGAGTCACTGGGTCAGTCAAGTGACTGCCCCATCCTATGCCCACACACACCGTCCCCATGATTTTGTCCCCACTGACCACTGGGACAAAGGCTCCCAGGGGAAACAGGCAGACTCTGATCATTAGTGCAAGGTACTAGGGGTGTGTGTGTGTGTGTGTGTGTGTGTGTTACACTACATTGGAAAGTGGAATTGTGAAGAACTGATTATTTCAAGAACCTGTGAACAACTGATACAGTTAAGCCTGAACCTATGGTTTCTCTTTCCAGACACTGTATTTCTCACTCGCCCTAAATGAGAAAGAGCAGATCTGCCAGGTGTCAGGAAAGCAAAGGGAATGTGACTATTTCCATTGAGGGTGAAGGCAAAAGACATGAAACATGTGTTTTTAGATATAAATAGGTCAAAAAAGATGGAAACATAAAATTCTGGAAATGATATGATCTAACTAAGTTATTATAGAAAGGCAGATATGGGGACCATTTAAGAAAATTCTGGATAACATAAGCTATAAATTAATGGATCGTATGAATGGTTGAAATAAAGACCTTTAACCCCCAACTATGAGAATTTATGTTTCTATAACTCTATATCTTGGACTTCCAGAATCCTCTCCTTGGGGCTGGCTGTGGGAACCCATCCCAGGGCAGCTTGTGTCAGCTCTGGACTAGTCCTGTGTGAGGCAGGTAGGGTACCTGTCTCCACTAGAATGCTATTACCGTAAACTAAATTATTCTCGACTTCTTTCCTGCGAATCTCCTATTTGCTTCTATGGCATTCCTGTTATATAAGTGTCAAGGTTTGAAACTTTTGGGGTCATAAAGTTCAATTGGTTTTCTCTTTCATTTCTTCATTCGACTGATCATTAACTCCTCCAAAGTTTTCTGTGCAATTAGTATGAGCTCAGTGTCTTTCTGTTCATTCTTTCTGTTCACATTGCCATCTTCTTCAGCTGGTTCTTCTTTCAATAAATACCAACGGCTTAACGTGTGCTGGAACACGACCTGTGTCATCTTATGCCTGAATCCTTGATCATAGTACCCGGCATATAATTGGTGCTCAGGAGGTATTTATTGAGTTGCTGTGAGGGTGTCTCAGCCTTCTCCTTCCTGCTGGGAATGTTTCTGTTGTGTTGGTGGGAAGAGAAAAGCCCTCATGAGACCCCAGTCCAGTCTGAATACTTAATTCTTCCTTGAAACTGACATCATCCTAGGGATCCGGTCTGGGGATCCACCCAGACCTTCTTTGTCCTCCTAAAAAATCCTAATGTGGACATATAAGAGGACAACTGGATGACCACAGTTTAATTCACCTGTGCCCAGTTGGTCAAATAAATGAAGGTATGAACTGCAGGCAGCTGAAGGCCACTGGGGCTGCACGTGACGTCATCAGAGATGCTCTGCCTTAGGTCCTTGATCTTTAAGTTCGGCCATCCCCTGCTTTCATTCTTTAGTCAGTTTTCAGAGAATCCTTTTCCACTGGGGGAACCTAAGTTGGTATTCTTATTACTAAAGAAAGGTAAAAGACAAAGCATATGAAAATATTTATATACTCAAACTCAGTTCCTAAGTGGAGAAACACTTCATCGATATAAGAGCGGTGGCGCTTTATTATAGATAGATAAAGTTGTCCCTTGCCCATTGAATTAATAATCTGACTTTAATACTGGGTGTATAGAATGGAGTTTAGAGGAAGATGGCCATTAACTTTCCATGGCACATTTTTCAATAGAATTCCCTCATAGTAAATATTTTTTTATTCAGGGATAATATGCTATAGTGTTTTCAAAACGATTTCTTTTTCAACAGTAAAATGATTGTGTTATTTTGATTACATTCTCAGTCCTAGGTAATTGTTTCATTTTCCATTTCTAAAAGGAATTCAGACACCTAACACAATTGTACCTTGACACCAATTCAGATCGTCATGAAGAATTTTGTCGAGAGAATTCATTGAGTTGTGAATACCTTCTTTGCCCACATTTGATTTCCTCAAATCATCTGTGATTCATAGGTAGCACAGATGTTCCCAGCTGCTGGAAAATGAAGCTTGAAGTTGATGCTGATAAGGAGAAAAATACTTAATTCAAATTCCAAGAATTGTTTGACCTAAATCAATTTCAACTTGAGGAAATGGGGTCAACTCTCTGTCCCTCAGAAGAACCACCCTGGTGATTAAAAAGTAAATCTTGAAGAATTAAATTATGTTGCTGTTCAGCTTTCATATGCACACTGAGGGGGAAAAAAAAAAAAAAAAAACCCAGCGCATCAAAGGCTGTCAGAATAACTCAATTTAGTGATAGTGGCAAAGCATTGTGAAAAAAGACACTCTAGGCAGCAAGCTTTGCTCGGGGGAACTGCTACACACTTCAATTGGTATCAGAGAGAAAAGAAGTCTTTCAAATGAATAATTTTATGACTTTCAATCATACACATACTGCTTGAGTATCAAATTATTTTAAATGAGAACTTCAAAAAGATCTACTTCTTAAATGAGTAAAAAGCCCTAAACGGCTTCCGAACAGAACAAAGAGATTTGGATTAAAATGCCGAACAGAAATGGATCTTGTGCTGGACATTTCTGTGCCAGGCAGGATTCTCGAGACATGTACAGGGTAGAATTGACCCTCTGATGGAAGGGAGCACAGACCGCAGGATTTAATAGATAATGAAACTCAGCCCTCCTCGTTTTATACCCGCCAGACCCATTCAGTGTCCAGTCCAAACGCATCCCAAGTTAATGTTCTCTGAGTGGCACGGAGAAAAGTTAGTGATTGATAAAGTGCTGTGGGTTGTGGGATTAATGAAAGACAGTGGCTTGTGTGTCAACTCTCCTAGATTACATTTGCATTTTAAAAGAGAGATTTAATACCTTTAACTCTTAGCTCATCCCTAAGGCAAAGATTTTCAGGTAACTGGGTACATGGTCTTTGTCCCCCAGTTTTTTCTTTCTCAGGGAAGTAGTGAAGAAGACACAGGCTCATGAAAGTGAAAATGCTCTGAGGACTTGGAGATGTGATGGGAAGATGTATTCGTCATGTCTTTTTATTTTGTATTTTTGATGCTTTGACATCTTGGGACCTTGCTGAGTCTGGAGAGACTGCCCCTTCCAGGGTTAGCTCATTCCTACAGGTAGTCAACAGCTCACCTGCAAACCCACCAATCCAGAGTCCATACCTCAAACCACCTCCTTTATGAAATTCTTACACTCCAGGCCACTATTTTTCTGCCCTAATCACCCTAGCTCCAGGTACCAGACGACTAGGAACAGCCCTCATGCCCCAGGGTCCACTGAAATTATTCAAATGAGCCCATGCCAAACCTGCTGACCTCGCCTCACCAGTTTCTTCCTGCAGAAATCACAAAGAAGGCTCCTGGCATTTCCCCCTCACTTCCCCTGCCTACTAACTGGTTCCGGGGCTTCCTCATAAGACCCTCCGTGAAACGGCATGCTCCATTCTTTTGAGATCTACGAGGATAACAAACTATCTTTTAAAAATAATTAATTAATCATTATTTTTTTAGTTATGACGTTTTTAAAAAAGCAATTTAAAATCCACAGCAAAATTGAGGGAAAGGTATAGAGATTTCCCGTATCCCCTTGCCCCCACATATTCATAACCTCCTCCGCTGTCAACAAGCCTCCCACCCCCAGTGGTACATTTTTTTACAATTGATGAACCTATATTGACACATAATCATAATTGTTCAAAGTCCATAGTTTACATTACTGTACACTCTTGATGATTTGCATTCTATGGGTTTGTCAAATGGATAATGACGCGTATCCATCATTATGGTATCATACAGAGTATTTTTACTGTCTTAAAAATCCTCCATGTGCTCAGTTTATTCATCCACTCTCAGCTCTTGATAAGCACTGATCTTTTTATTGTCTCAGTAGTTTTGCCTTTTCCGGAATATCATACAGCTACTATAAAAATCCACGTGCAGGTTTTTGTGTGGACGTTAAGTTTTCAACTCCTTTGGATAAACATCAAAGATCATGATTACAGGATCACATAGTAAGAGCATGTTTAAGTTTTGTAAGAAATATCAAACCATCTTTTAAACTTTAAAGCGATTATGCCGTTTTGCATTCCCAACAGCCACGAATGGGAGTTCCAATTGCTCCACATCCTTGCCAGCATTTGGTATTGTTAATGTTCTGTGTTCTGGATTTTGGTCATTCTAATTGATGCATAATTGTATCTTATTGTTGTTTTAATTTGTATTTCCCTGGTGTTATATGATGTGGAGTATCTTTTCATATGCTTATTTACCATTGTATATCTTTGGTGAGGTGTCTATTAAGGTCTTTGGCTCATTTTTAAAATTAGGCTGTTTGTTTTCTTATTGTTGAGTTTTAAGGTTCTTTGTATATCTTGGGTAACAGTCTCTTATCAGGTGTGTCCTTTACAAACAGTTTCTCTGAGTCTGTGACTTGTCGTCTGATTTTCCTGACATTGTCTTTTGCAGAGAAGAAGCTTTTAATTTTAGTGAAGTCCAGCTTATCATATATATTTCTCATGAATCATGCTTTTGGTATCTAAAAAGTTTTCTCCATACCACAAGGTCATTTATGGTTTTTCCTATGTTATCTTCCAGGAATTTTATAGTTTTGTGTTTTACGTTTAGGTCTGTGATCCATTTTGAGTTAATTTTTGTGAAGGCTGTAAGATCTGTGTCTGGATTAATTTTTTTCTTTTTGCACGTGGATGTGAGGTTGTTCCAGCACCATTTGTTGAAAAGACACAAACTATCTTCAATGACAGTTATCTCCCAATCTGTTGGCCTCACCATTCCTGAATAATAATAAAATCTGTAATTTGAAACAGAGGCTCTGATTTTCATTTAGTTGGGACAGGACGCCACTTCTGCTAACGGCAATGCTTTTGCTGCCCAGTGTCCGCTTTTGCTGGCTTGATCAGTCCTCAAGTCTGTTCCTGAATCTTGGGGTCCTGGATTACAACATGTCCCCAGAGATGGTGACTCAGAGATGGGTGGTAGGCAGGCATGTCGGCTCCTCCCCAGAGCCGTGGGCAAACTAGGAAAGCACCTGCGATGAAAGCATTCTGTCATTGGCCCAAGAATTCCAGGCTCTGCCTTCCCAACTCTGCTTCCATTTTCTCTTTTCTCTGGCTTCTCTAATCTCTATTCTTTGGCACCATTTGTGTATTCTCCCACTCTGCCTTATCTTTTATCCAGTTTTTAAAAATTTTTGGAAGGACCTCATTATAATTTAAAGTTTTTCTTCATATAGGTTCTGCACATTCCTTATTAGGTTTATCCTTAGCTATTTTCGTTTTGTTTTGACTTTTTTGACTTTATTTGGTTGCTGCTTTTTAAATGGGATTTATTTCTTCCATTGTATTTTCAAATTCATTGTGTATGTAACAAACTATTGATTTTCATGTATAAATTTTTATTGCTAGCCATCTTATCGGATTCTTCTATTGATTTTAACAGTTTTTTTTCTTTTAATTTGATTTTCTTTGGTTTTCCAGCTGTAGAGTCAAAATTAGCCCCCAATAATGATCATTTTTCTTATTTATGTTTATGAGTTTTATTAAGTTACAGTGATGAGAATGGGCATTCTTACTCTGTTTGCTTGGCTTCCTAATTTGTTTTTTGAATGAGGATTCTGCCTCTCTAATTTCACTTATGATTCAGGAGACTGAACCTGACTTCTGATCTAGCACCCTGGGCTCTCACTGGTTGGGGAGAGAGAGTCAGGAGTGTTAGGGGATCAGGATTTGGAACCTGCAAGGCTGATGGACCACTTAATCGTCACATCTACAGCATGTATCCCTGTCCCCAACTTCTTGGAACCTCCTCCAGCTTGACTTGTATTCTCAGGATCTTAGTAAATAACCTTGGAGGAAGGAACAACCAAAAAGAAATAGTCACAAAAACTAACATTATTTAATGGATGGTATAATTAGGGAAACATACGATGGATGTATTTCTAAGTATATTTTGCCCTTAAAAAAAGAATTACTTGACACTTTTCAGGTGCCAGTGACAGAAATCAAAATCAAACCAATTTAAATTAAAAAAGGAGAATTTCCTAACTTCTATAACCAAGCTGCAGGAATGCTGGGTTGCTCATTCTTGCTTCTTCTGATGACTGACTTACTCCTAAAGCTGGTGCCTAGCATAGTAGCTTTTAGTGCCCTATCTAAGCACATGACATATATTCTTATTTAACCCTCAGCACGAGTGTTTGAGGTAGGCAAGGTTATCCCCATTTTGCAGAAGAGAAAACGGAGCCTTGGTGAAGAATCGGCCCAAGCTCACAAAGCCAGGAAAGACATAAACCTGGCATTTGGAGTTATTCTGACCGAAGAGCTTGGGCTCTGTACATCATCCTGTCTCTCCTCTCAAGAGTAGAGAAAAGTCAACTCTTCTAATTCACTCTCGTTAGAAATATTCCTGAGCATCGCTGATTGGCCTAGCTTGGTCATTTGCCTATTCCCAGACCAATCACTTTTGTCAGTGGGGCGGGTTACTAGGCTTAGCCCAGCCCAGCCACATGTCCATCCCAGGGCTACTCGAGAACCAAACGGGGGAGGAGCTGTTTCCCAAAGAAGGTGGGGGTGTTGTTTGTGGCAGACGAAGTAATAAATGTCTCCTACAATTTCCAAACGCAGACCCTCCTCCACTCCAAGTAGGCCAGCCATCTTGATGCTCTGGAAACAGACATGGCAGATTCTCACCTCCCCTTCTTTGCACATGCTGTTCTCTCTCTGGAATGCTCTTTTCTCCTAAGTCCTGGGTAGCTTGTCCCGTATTTCTATGTGTAATACCTTTCTTTAGATATCATCCAGCTTCCTCCCTTTCAGCTAATTTTTGGGAGTAGCCCTATAGATTTCTCAAATCATTTGACTGACAGGAAGGTGGTTCCATTTTCTGGAGGAAGAAGAAAAAGCTTCTTCCACTCTTTCACGATCTTTCTCATCTCTTCAAACTTTCCAGCTGATGGAACTTTGCTGGGAAGCAAAGTAATTCGTGGTACCTGTGCCAAGATGTTAGCATACACTGCCCCAGGCAAAGACATCACTGGAGCGCTCCATCTGTTTTGCCAAGTTCTGTTATGCAAGTGACAGCTGAGGATATCTTTTAAGAAACGTAGTGTTTGTGAATATGTGTCTTAATAGAAGAACAGTGAGACATGCCGGCACGCAGAGTTCACTTTGTGGGAACAGGTTTTTCGCTGGAGGGTAATTGGGAGGTTTAGGGATGTGTAGGAAGGATGGCAATCAAAGTGGGGTGTGGGTTACGGTGATGAGAGGGTTCCTTTCATTTGTAAAGCATTGTTGGCAGCCGAGACTCCTCTGGGGCGCCTGTGTTGAGGCAGGGTGAACTCACTCTTCAGAGACATCCCTTGGGGGTTTGCTGGGGCTACCCACTACCCCTCCTTCTCTCACTCAGATGAGAGACCACCCACGTCTGGCTCGTTCATGGATCTAAATATATTCTGTAAGCTTAATGTAGGAGCAGTAATGTTGGCTTGGCCAATGTGGTGGTTGTAAAACATGGCTCCAAAATTCTTGGCACTCTTCCTATCAAGGGGTAGGGTCTGTGTCCCTTCCTGATGAAGGGCAGGTGTTGACCAATGGAGTACAGTGGAAAGGTTAGAAAAAGCCATGTGGCTTCTACTCGGTCCTCTTATAATGCTTGCTTTCCAGAGACATCCTGCCCCGCCTTGCGAAACCGCCTTCCGTCATGTTGTAAGAAGCCCAAGCTACATGGAGAGGCCATGTGTAGGTGCTCTGGCCTGTCCTACAGCCATCCCAGCCCAGGTGTCAGATATGTGCCTGCAGATGCCAACCTGGAAGCCCCAGACATCATGAAGAGCCGCCCCCACTGTACCGGAATCCCCGACCCACAGAATCTGTGAGGAAAAAAAGTGGTGGTTGCATTATGCCATGCAGTCTCGGGTGTTGATTACAAAGCAAAGATAACTGGGACAGTTAGAGTCTCTTGCTACCAACTATAACCGAGGGGGCGCCAGAACCCCCTTGAGCTTCTTTGCTAGAGCCTTAGTGGCTGCGTGATGTTCTGTGTAGAGCAGGGTTCTTTGCAAAAACTAGGCTCCCAGGCTGTCTGACATTATTTTGTAAGCCTCTCAGTATGTACAAAAATGATGCCATCTTGCCCAGAGTGTTTTCCCAGCTTGGAGTCTGCTCTGGTTCCCATGACATTTGGGCACTCTGCCCTATGCTATCAGCCTTGATGGAAAATTCCAATGGCTTTTTTTTTTTTCCTGTCCTCCAGATATATTTAGTTTCTAAGAAGTAAGCTCCAGCAGCCCATCCCCGGGGTTTGCCAATTATATGGAAGATTTAATCCCAATACCTATCTTCCTCTTGTTATATTGTTCATCTCCTGGTCAGTGAATGTGATGCTGAGTTCAGACCAGTGAAGCCTGAAGGAGTCCTAGCAGTCAGGCAATCAACAAACACAGGATGACTACTGTGTTTTAAGGGTTCGAGGAAGAAATGAAGAACATATGACTTAATCCATGCTCTCAAGAGCTGGTAATTTACTTGAGGAAATAAGACACATATGTGGAAAGCAAAAATAGCTCAGAGATTATAATATTTCCACCATGTTCATCTATGAGAATGGGTAGCAGGTACTTTTCATCATCTTTGTGAGTCTGGTGGAACCAGGGACCCCTTTTATAATATATAGAATTATAAAAAGAGAAACATATTGAAATATGGCTTTCCAAACACTAAAAACCAAAACTAAAACCTAAACAAATTTGTAAATGTAGTTAGTAACAGCTAATCTTCTATATTACCCACGAAATAATGAGATCTAGCAGCAGCCTGATCTTGAAGTAATGATGAGTATAAACTATATTCTGGGACCTGGGTGACACCTGCAACAACTGTAATAGGGTACAAAATACCTGTGATTTCTATTGGTGACAAAAATCACAGGTACCGTTAATACTTCCAGAGCGGGTACCTATGTTTATGGTTGAGGGAAATGCTAAATTTTACTTAGAGGTCAGTGTAGGCAGCAAAGGTATATGGTCTGTAGCACATTTAAAAACAATGACAAAAGTGAATGTCTTGCTTTTATTATCACCGTGGATCATTGGTTTTAAAAAACCTAGGTGATAAAATATATCCCTGCAGGGGCCAAAGCTTTCCCCTGTCCCTTGCCCTCAACCCCGGCATGCCACTGCATAAAAGTATATATTTTTTCCCCCTCCAAGTTCACAGACCCCTGAGTCCTATCCACGGGCTTCCTGGCAGTCTCAGACTCCAGGTTACAAACTCTTATCGATGTGTCTTGGCTTAGAGTCTGGGCTTCGGAATCAGACCGGGCCTGAGTCTGCTCTGCTGCTGATTAGTTATATGACTTTGAGAAAATTGCTTAACTTCCCTAAGGATCAGTTGCCTTCTCCAGAAAATGGCGTGTAACAATGGTGCCTTTCCCATCACCCTTGGGTGGACTCACCGAGATTGGAAAGCAGTTAAAGTGGTGAACACTGCGTCTGGTCCATGAGGGAACTAACTCCATCGATGGTGGTGGAGCCAGTGGTCACTGTAATGGTTGACCTTTCTCATGGCTCTGAGAGAAAGGTACTGTTGTCCTACTTTATGAGGTGAGAAAACCAGATCCTCCTGTTGGCGGAGGGTGTTCTGAGGGACATCCCTGCTCTCATCCACCTGCCGAGGACAGTTGACCTTTCTAACTGGTTTTCCCTCCTCACCATCAGGGCCCTTCTGCCCATGTGGGTGCCGAGTCACAGACTCCAGGATGAGCTACCGCAGGTCTCCCGGACCCGCTGGCACGTACTGGGATCTGCAGCCCAGTAGGAAGGCTGTGCTGGTATTGCGAAGCCGAGCTCGAGTCCCTCTTCTTGCGTACAGCCTCTTGAACTTGGGGTTTGCCGACGTCCTCCGGCCTGTGCTGCTTATCTTTCACTCGAGTTGTACGTGGCTGTTTTTCTTATGTCAGCTGCTCTCCTCGGTGAGATCATAAATGACTGAGGTTCAGGGAACTGCAAGGTCATTCCTCTGGATGGAAGGAACTTTTATCCTCCTCTCTCTCCAGTTGACAGCCTTGCACATGATAAGTGCTTTTTTTTAGTGGATGAACAGACAAACGAGTGGGTGAAGAGACCAACCTCAGGATCAGGGGCTCTTGGTGCATTTCTGCCTCCAGCAGGGGGTCTTGCTGCCCCCGGCCCTGGTCTGTCGTCATACAGCATACGACAAAGGCACCATCGTTATATCCCTTTCGAGTTCACGCAGTGTGTCTGCGTCACTGGCTCCTCTGCTCGTGAGGTTGTCAAGGGTGGGGGTGGGGTGTTGATCACATTATAAAGGCGAACAGCTCCTTGGGTGTGGAGCCAGAACTCGCCACTCCAGAGTCCAACTCTGAGAAAGGTGCCTTTTCTACTTCCCCTAAGACCCTGATTCATGGGCCCCATATCCAGAGATTCAGATCGAAGAGCTGTGAGTTGGGGTCCGTGAAGTTTCCACCGCCGCGGGCTGAGAACCCCCACCCAGCACTAACATGCAGGGGGCCCAGGCAGCACAGGGTTTGTGGGATCCAGGGGAAGTGACTTAACGTCTTTGAACCTCGATTTCCTCATCTGTAAAATAGGGTTAATGAAAGCACTCAGCCTGTAGGGAGGTCAAGGGGATGAATGAGACCATGTATGCAACGTTCTTAGCATGTTTCAGGTGCTGAGTAAATGGTCAGTGTGCTTGGGGAAAGGCAATGAGGCTGTCTCAGCCCCTGAAGCGCAGCCAGCTCCCGAAGTTTGGAGCTGTTAACATGCGATTTATTACCCAGGCAGGAGGAATGCAAAGGAAGAGGCTTCTGCACTTAAAGCACTTTTACTTTATTAAGAGCCTTTCTAATGTAAAAAATGCTCACATAGTCACTTTCTAGGGCAGCTGCATTACCATTATTTTCAACACTCAGGACAAAACGAGATTAGGTTTTGGGGAAGGGGCGATGCAGGGTGAGCATTTAAGGGCTGGATTTAAATCTAATTCTGCAGGTTGAGCTCGTGTTAATGCAATATTATAGGATTTGGAGGCAAGGACCTCTGTGGCTTAATCCAAGGCTTCTCCAACATCTGAGTCATTGGCAATGTCATTGCTGCTTTTATTCTAACTACATCGGGTGGCGGGGTGAAGTGTGCCTTTGATCCCTAATTCCCACAATTGCTTGTGTTCAAGGCACTAAATAGACACTCTTGCCAGGGAACCTTTCTTGATCACAGGAGACCTGAAACAAAAATGGTTTAACCCTTTCCGATCATTAGACAAGGCACAGGAACACACACCTACCTGGTGTCTTCCCACTCCACCCAGATGAATTTCAAACAGGAGAGCTCAGAGATAAAAGGACACGCACTTAATTATCCCGTTGCGGCCACACATCTGCTCAGCCTGCCAGGAAGCCCCAAGAGCCAGAGCAAGTGGCAGCACACAAAGTCACCAAGCACTCACCGAGCACGGATTTATCAAGGCATCCTGTGCCGGGGCCTATGGATGGTAGTGACGGAGATCTCTGCTTCCCAGAGGAAGTTCAGCATTTAGCATGTGAAAAACTGTAATAAGAGATACCACTGGGACCAGGGCCTTAAGGCCTTAAGAGAGCAAGACGGTTACTCTTCCCAGGCTGACCTGAGTCACTGTTAATCTCTTTCTCCTGTTCTTCATCTACTCTAGAGACTGGGGGAGTTATATTCTCATTTCCCACCTCCACTGTAACTAGAAATGGTTGGTGACTCATTTTGGGGCATGAATTATTAAGAAGAAGACGGCTGGTGGGTTTCCGGAAAACTGTTGTTTCTCCTGATAAAAGAAGACAAGGAGCTGGAAAGCAGATGTGATGCGTGGACGTTCAGCAGCCATCTTGCTATCATGAGGTTACAGGCCTAAGACAAAGGGCCCAGTAGAGAAGCCGCCCTTGATATTGTGAGGCCTTCACATCCAAGCCAGCAGCTGCCCTCTTCGATAATATTAATGTGCACATATCAGGTCTTGGCAAGATCGCCGTTGGCCTTGCTTGGTTCATTCCTGATTGGTGAGGAACAGACAGGGACTTTGAAAGTAGGCAACTCTCTGAAAGAACGGCCTGAGCAGGGGTCCCACCTGTGATGTCCCCATGTGTGACAGCCCCAAGGGGATCAAAGGGAGAGAGGGAGGAGTTCCCTGAGGAATCAGAAGGTGGTGGGTAGACAACGCCACAGTGACTGTCGTCCTTGATAAGTGGTTTGTCCCAATAGGCCTAGACTGGGGAGTGGCAGGGT